>NC_134218.1:42833103-43037103 GCF_965140235.1 Caretta caretta
TTGCAGAAATCTGGCTGTGACTGGTGTCCCCAGCAGGGGATAGCTATGGTCATTCAATTAGGGTTAACTGCAAAGAATGGGGTAAACAATCCCCATAGAGCTAGTGGATATTCCAATACTTATAACTTCACATACAAAAATGATACACACATACAGATAGCATAATCATAACCAGCAAATCATAACCTTTTCATAGACACCTCACTCGACAACATTTGTGCAAGATTTGCTGCAAATATATAACAGTGGTTGCAACAATGATTTATATGGTTATATTGTAATCAGATAATGTCACACCCTCTGCTACCAGAAATCTTCTCCCAATAAAGGTCCCTCCAGTCCTTGGGTTTCATTCTGCTGTGTTTCCTTCCAGCTCTCCCCTTTGTGGTGAATTTCTGACCACAACTGTGGTGCTGATTCCCAGAAATCGGTTAGAGGTTTTCGTCTCCAGGAAGCCAGCTGCAGCAGTACCCCCTCTCCTCTCATCTCCCCACCACCACCACCACATACACACACACACCCCTTTCCTGTCTGTGATCTACTTCTAACTTCGCATGTAGGAGTCAGTTTCTCAGGGAAGGAGAAAGCTGTAGGAGTTTTGTGCCAGGTTCCCTGTTAATCACATCACTGTGTGTCTCTATTGAAAGCACAGAAGTACATGGCTGAGTCCCTCAGCTACAAACCCATGATCCTCAAACTGATGGAGCTTTCAGATTTCTTGAAGTCCACAGAGACTCTTTCCCCAGCCTCATTGTTCTTTAATCTTCTGGAATATTCCCAATGTAGGAAAACACACTTTTCCGCTTTATGTTGTTTGTACCAATTGTGATGGGGCAAGGCCAGATGGCTATAGAAAAGTAGTGGGAGATAGATATATTAGCTCCAGGCTAAACAAATCCCTGGTACCAGGTAAGTGAAATGGAAGATGCTCTAGGTCAATTAAGACACCTGGGGCCAATTAAGAACTTTCCAGAAGGCATGGAGAATGCTAGGTTGATTGGGACACCTGAAGCCAATCAGGGGCTGGCGGAAACTAGTTAAAAGCCTCCCAGTCAGTCAGGTGGGTGTGCATGTCAGGAGCTGTGGGAGGAAGTTGCGCTGTTGGAGAGGCTGAGTAGTACACACCTTATCGGGCACGAGGAAGGAGGCCCTGAGGTAAGGGTGAAGTGGAGCTTGAGGAAGTGAGGTCTGCTGTGGAGGAAGTAGCCCAGGGAATTGTACATGTCATGTTTCTAAAAGGTCAGCTACCTTAGCTGATACTATTAGGGTCCCTGGGCTGGAGCCCGAAGTAAAGGGTGGGTCCAGGCTCCTCACCACCACCTTTGCCCCCTGATTAATCACTGAGACTGGGAGACAACAGAGACTGTGCAAGGAAGGATAACTTCTCCTCACCTCCCTTGCTGGCTTATGATGAAAATGGCTCAGTAGACTGTGACCCTTGTCTCTAGAGAAAGAAGGGTTACGTGGAGGGTCACAGTGAGCCTCTTAGGCTAGCAAAATCCTTCAGGAAACGCAGGACCCACGGAGGCAAAGACAGAGCTTTGTCAGAACTGGTGTAAGAAGTGGGATTTCGTTCACAGTGTGGCGGAACAAAGAGGTTTAAAAAAAAAGTGCACTGGGGTTTTGGATTTTTTTTGTTGTTTTCTTTTTGTTTGCTTTGTACCACAATGGAGGAGGTGGTCAGAGCTCTGGTACAAGCCACGGCAGCCCAGCAGGAGGCCACCCGGGTTCAGGCAATGGCACAACAGGAGTCTATGCGGCTACAGCAGGAAACCAATCAATTACTGATGAGCCAGGCGACCCAAGATCGTGCCCTCTTGAGAGAGGTGGTGGACCAGCTGAAGATCCTCACCACCCAGGCCCGGAGGTCTGACGGGACGCGAACCCTGAGGGCCACTGGTTGTCTGCCAAAGATGATGTCAGGAGATGACGTAGAGGCATATCTCCTCTCATTCGAAAGGACTGCTCAGCGTGAGGCGTGGCCCCAGGAGCAGTGGGCCAGCATTCTCGCCCCTTTTTTGTGTGGAGAGGCCCAGAAGGCCTACTTTGACTTGACTGCCAAGGATGCCACTGACAATAACCGTCTGAAGGCAGAGATCCTAGCACGATCAGGGGTAACGGCAGCGGTAAGGGCCCCAGAGGTTCCATGAGTGGAAATACCAGGAGAACAAACCCCCGAGGTCCCAGCTATTTGACCTCATACACCTCGCACGGAAATGGTTACAGCCTGAGGTGTGCAGGCCGGAGGAGATTTTGGAGACCCTGGTCATCAACCATTACATGCGGGGACTGCCGCCAGATCTCCGCAAATGGGCAGGCCAGAACGATCCATCCAAGTACGATGAGATGATCACATTGGTAGAAAGACGGATGACAGCCAGGGAACTGACCCAACTACCCAAGGAAGGCCCCTTTTGAAGCAAGCACCCGACCCTGACCCTGGAAGGTTGGGCAGCCAAACCCCTGGGGAGTCCTAGATAGAAGAAGGGGGGGCTGAAAACCAGCGGGAACCCCAGAGGGAAGGGATTGGCCTGAGTGGGGGGAACCCCGGGACTAAATCCCCTAACCCCCAGGATAGGGGAGTGATTAAAAGCAATTATAGATGTTATGCATGTGGGGAGTGGGGACACATAGCAGCATAGTGTCCCAGCACCAAGGAGCCTATGCAATGTAACTTGGGGGATTGGGAGGTCCCATGCTCCCTTATCCACCTCGCGGGGGTCACATTAACCCCACATAATTACTCCAGGCCAGTGAGGATAAATGGAGCAGAGACTACAGTGCTTGTGGACTCTGGGAGTGCTATCACCCTCATATTGGGTAAGCTGGTAAAAAACAGTCAGCTCCTACAAGCCAAACGCATAGCAGTGATGTGCATGCATGGGGCCGTGAGCCATTACCCCACCATCCCAGTGGAGAGAGAGGTTCAGGGAAACCCCATTGAGGTGACCGTGGGCGTAGTTCCTAAACTTCCATATCCTGTAGTCATTGGGAGGGACTATCCAGGGTTTGATAATTTACTCCCCCGGAGAGGCTGGAGGGAGGTGGGGACCCTGAGGACAGTAACTCATCACCGGGGGAATGTCAACCCCCAATGTTCGCTGAGATTTCTCAGGATCCGTTCTCAGCCCCCCGAAAGACCCAGAAGACAAAAAAAGAGAGGAAGGCCGCGAAGGCCTTGGGATCCCGGATCCTGACCCAGGGCCAGAAGACCTCCCTATTAGGCAGATGGACGAGAGCAGCCAACAGAGAAACTTCCACCACAGAAGGTGAGCCAGAAGCTGCCCCCAGGCATGACGGTGGCGAGCCATTGGAAGAAGCAGAAGCCGGCCCCTGGGAGCTTGGGCAGGTTAGTCCCGGGAGAGAGACTTTTGGGCGGGACCAGAAGGAGGACCCCAGATATGATAACGCCAGGAAAGAGGTGGCCGAGATCAATGGGATACCCATGGATGGGAAGGTCCGAGGTCCCGGACCTTACTTTATAGTGAAGAAAGATCTCCTGTACCGCGTGATGCAAATGCAGGAGCAAGAGATACAACAACTTCTGGTGCCACAAAAACATCAAAAAGCCATATTGAGTCTTGCCCACAGTCACCTGTTTGGAGGACACCTAGGGGTAGAGAAAACCCAGGCACAGATCCTGCGGAGGTTCTTCTGGCCAGGAGTACATGAAGATGTCCGTCGATACAGCACGTCTTGTCCGGAGTGTCAGTTACATAGCCCACGCCCGCACTTGCAGGCTCCTTTGATACCTCTTCCAATAATAGAGGTTTCCATTTAGTCAGGGATCAGTCCTGCTTTGAGCAGGGGGTTGGACTAGATGACCTCTTGAGGTCCCTTCCAACCCTGATATTCTATGATTCTATTCTATGATTCTATGATTCGAATGGATCGCCATGGATCTGGTAGGGCGCCTAGAGAAGACAGCTCGGGGCCACCAACATGTGCTTGTTGTACTGGACTATGCAACCCGGTACCCAGAAGCTGTTCCCCTGCGCAACACAGCTTCCAAGACAATAGCTAAGGAGCTAGTACAGATCTTTGCCTGGGTTGGGCTACCCAAGGAGATACTGACTGATCAAGGGACACCTTTCATGTCCAAGTTGATGAAAGATCTCTGTTCATTGCTCCATGTACAAGCCCTACGGACCTCTGTATCCCACCCGCAAACAGATGGCCTTGTGGAAAGGTTCAATAGGACCCTCAAGGCCATGATCAGGAAAGTGGTGAGCCGGGATGGGAAAGACTGGGACACCCTATTGCCTTACCTCATGTTCGCCATCCGGGAGGTTCCGCAAGCCTCCACGGGTTTCTCTCCATTCGAACTACTATATGGGCGCCACCCTCGGGGCATATTGGATATAGCCAGAGAAGCCTGGGAAGAGGAGCCAAATCCTGGAAGGAACATAGTTGGGCATGTTTTACTGCAGATAAGAGATCGGATAGCCCGAGTTACGCCCATTGTACGGGAGCACTTGGAGAGAACACAGGAGACCCAACGAACCCATTATAACCACCAAGCGAAGTTTCGACGGTTCCAACCAGGGGATTGGGTGATGATACTGGTGCCCACAGCAGAAAGTAAACTGTTGGCCCAGTGGCAGGGACCCTACGAAATAATTGAAGCCGTGGGAGAGGTGAACTATAAGGTGCGGCAGCCAGGCCGCCGGAAATCGGAGCAAATTTACCACAACAATCTTCTAAAACCTTGGCATGATTGAGAGGCATGCTTAGTCATGCAGGAGACCCTTCCCCAGGAGGATAACTTACATGAGCGAGTGAGGATATCATCCGACTTGACACCGATCCAAAAGATTGAGGCAGCCGACATGATTAATCGCAACAGAGATGTGTTCTCTACAAAACCGGGGCAGACGACTGAGACCTATCACCATATCCGCACGATCCCTGGAGCCAAGGTAACATTGAGACCCTACCGAATCCCAGCAGCCAAAAGAGAAGAAATCAAGGCCGAAGTAAAGAAAATGTTAGAATTTGGGGTTACTGAAGAATTTTACGGTCAGTGGTCCAGTCCCGTTGTTCTAGTGCCTAAACCTGACAGTACCACGAGACTCGGCAATGACTTTCGCCGACTGAATGAAACATCCCAGTTTGACGCACACCCCATACCGCCCATCGACGAACTGGGTGACCGGCTGGGTCGTGCCTGATTCTTGACTACACTGGATCTGACCAAAGAAGCTAAAGAAAAGACAGCATTCTCCACCCCGGATGGGCTATTCCAGTACACCGTCCTCCCTTTTGGGCTCCATGGGGCCCCAGCGACATTCCAGCACCTCATGGATAAATTGCTGCGCCCCCATACTAGTTATGCAGCTGCATACCTAGATGATGTCATCATCCATACGCCAGACTGGGGAACCCGCTTGGAGAAAGTTGAGGCAGTACTGCGCACCTTAAGGCGGCTGGCCTCACTGCTAATCCCGCTCAATGTGCCATAGGGCTAGCAGAGGCTAGGTACCTGGGATATATTTTGGGAAGGGGCATAGTGAAGCTCCAAATGAATAAGCTAGAGGCAATTCAAAACTGGCCCCGGCCGACCCGAAAGAAGCAGGTTCATGCATTCCTAGGCGTGGTAGGCTACTACCGATGGTTTATTCCCCACTTTGCCACTAGGGCAAGTCCCCTAACGGACCTGGTGAAGGCCCGAGGTCCATACATGGTAAAGTGGACCGACGCAGCAGAGGGGGCATTTACAGACTTTCGGACGGCCCTCTGTAATGACCCCATACTCATAGCCCCAGACTTTAACAGAGAATTTATTTTACAAACTGATGCTTCCAAGGTGGTAATGGGAGCAGTTCTGTCGCAAATGGTGGGAGAAGAGGAACACCCGATCCTCTACCTAAGCAGAAAGCTTCTCCCAAGAGAACAGAAATACGCAGTAGTCGAGAGAGAATGCCTTGCTGTCAAATGGGCTATGGAGACACTGCGTTATTATCTCTTAGGCCGGCGATTTACTCTTGTGACAGACCATGCACCCCTCCAGTGGATGCAGCGGAATAAGGGAAAGAATGCAAGGGTCACCAGGTGGTTCTTATCCCTCCAACCATTCCAGTTCCACATACGGCACAGGGCTGGATGCCACCATGGCAACGCTGATGGTCTGTCACGAGCATACTGCCTGGCGTCCCAAGTTGCCCAACTCTATGGTGTTGAGCGGGGGCGGGGGAGGGGGATATGTGATGGGGCAAGGCCAGATGGCTATAGAAAAGTAGTGGGAGATAGATATATTAGCTCCAGGCTAAACAAATCCCTGGTACCAGGTTAAGTGAAATGGAAGCTGCTCTAGGTCAATTAAGACACCTGGGGCCAATTAAGAACTTTCCAGAAGGCAGTGAGCTGAAGCCAATCAGGGGCTGGCAGAAACTAGTTAAAAGCCTCCCAGTCAGTCAGGTGGGTGTGCATGTCAGGAGCTGTGGGAGGAAGTTGTGCTGTTGGAGAGACTGAGCAGTACGCACCATATCAGGCACAAGGAAGGAGGCCCTGAGGTAAGGGTGAAGTGGAGCTTGAGGAAGTGAGGGCTGCTGTGGGGGAAGTAGCCCAGGGAATTGTACATGTCATGTTTCTAAAAGGTCAGCTACCATAGCTGATACTATTAGGGTCCCTGGGCTGGAGCCCGGAGTAGAGGGTGGGCCCAGGCTCCCCACCACTACCTTTGCTCCCCTGATTAATCACTGAGACTGGGAGACAACAGAGACTGTGCAAGGAAGAAGAAAAGGAGTACTTGTGGCACCTTAGAGACTAACCAATTTATTTGACCATGAGCTTTCGTGAGCTACAGCTCACTTCATCAGATGTTTACCGTGGAAACTGCAGCAGACTTTATATACACACAGAGAATATGAAACAATACCTCCTCCCACCCCACTGTCCTGCTGGTAATAGCTTATCTAAAGTGATCAACAGGTGGGCCATTTCCAGCACAAATCCAGGTTTTCTCACCCTCCACCCCCCCACACAAATTCACTCTCCTGCTGGTGCTAGCCCATCCAAAGTGACAACTCTTTACATAATCAAGTCGGGCTATTTCCTGCATAGATCAAGGTTTTCTCACATCCCCCCCACCCCCATACACACACAAACTCACTCTCCTGCTGGTAATAGCTCATCTAAACTGACCACTCTCCAGGTTTAAATCCAAGTTAAACCAGAACATCTGGGGGGGGGGGGTAGGAAAAAACAAGAGGAAACAGGCTACCTTGCATAATAACTTAGCCACTCCCAGTCTCTATTTAAGCCTAAATTAATAGTATCCAATTTGCAAATGAATTCCAATTCAGCAGTTTCTCGCTGGAGTCTGGATTTGAAGTTTTTTTGTTTTAAGATAGCGACCTTCATGTCTGTGATTGCGTGACCAGAGAGATTGAAGTGTTCTCCGACTGGTTTATGAATGTTATAATTCTTGACATCTGATTTGTGTCCATTTATTCTTTTACGTAGAGACTGACAGTCCAATAAATGATGTAGCTCACGAAAGCTCATGCTCAAATAAATTGGTTAGTCTCTAAGGTGCCACAAGTACTCCTTTTCTTTTTGCGAATACAGACTAACACGGCTGTTCCTCTGAAACCTGTGCAAGGAAGGATAACTTCTCCTCACCTCCCTCGCTGGCTTATGATGAAAATGGCTCAGTTGACTGTGACCCTTGTCTCCAGAGAAAGAAGTCTTACGAGGAGGGTCACAGTGAGCCTCTGAGGCTAGCAAAATCCTCCAGGAAACGCGGGACCCACGGAGGCAAGGACAGAGCTTTGTCACACAATACAAAGAATAATAGCTCGCGTCCGTTTTGTAAGCCCAGTCCAAGGTCACAGACCCACTCTCCACGCCTGATGCCGCCAGCTGGGTCTGCATTACCGCATCTTCCATGCTGGAGCCAGTTACACAGAGCGGGTGAGGGAGAGGTTAGTCATAGAATGTTGCCACTGACTTGATTTATGGAGCGTATCCCTCACTGATTATCCTGATGATGATAATAATCTTTGTCATCGTCATCTTGGATCAGGCACTGACACTTATTTTCTTTGCACAGCACCTACCCCGAGGTGGAAATCATTGGCTGTTGCAGATTAATTATTGGCAAATATATATATATATGTTGTTATTATTTATTTATTTATTTATTTATTTTTCCAATCCACCATCAGTTTTACTCGGATTCCTAGTGATTTCCATTGCAACTTTTTACCCATAGGAAGAGTGGCCCAAGGACTGGGCAGCATTGTGATATTTTCCCATTACATAAGAACATAAGAACGGCCAGACTGGGTCAGACCAAAGGTCCATCTAGCCCAGCATCCTGCCTTCTGACAGTGACCAATGCCAGGTGCCCCAGAGGGAATGAACAGAACAGGTTATCAAGTGATCCATCCCCTTCATCCAAGGTTTTACAAAGCTTCAGGCTGAGATTTTTCAAAGGAGCAGAAGAGAACTAGGTACCCAAAACCTCCCTTTGAAAATCCCTGCCCAGTTCACCGAGTCCCCCCAACCCTCACTTCTAGTCAAGTCTATTCTGGCTCTGAGTTAAGAAGATTCCAATTGTAGAGTCTCTATTTACCAAAAAAAAAAGGAATACTTGTGGCACCTTCGAGACTAACCAATTTATTTGAGCATGAGCTTTCGTGAGCTACAGCTCACTTCATCGGATGCATACCGTGGAAAATACAGAAGATGTTTTTATACACACAAACCATGAAAAAATAGGTGTTTATCACTACAAAAGGTTTTCTCTCCCCCCACCCTACTCTCCTGCTGCTAATAGCTTATCTAAAGTGATCACTCTCCTTACAATGTGTATGATCATCAAGGTGGGCCATTTTCAGCACGAATCCAGGGTTTAACAAGAACGTCTCAGGAACAGTGGGGGGGAAGGAATAAACAACGGGAAATAGGTTACTTTTTGAAGGAATAAACAAGGGGAAATAGGTTACTTTATAAAAAGTAACCAATTTCCCCTTGTTTATTCCTTCCTCTCCCCCCCCCCCCCCAAACTGTTCCTCAGACGTTCTTGTTAAACCCTTGATTTGTGCTGGAAATGGCCCACCTTGATTATCATACACATTGTAAATAGGGCAGGGAGCTCATTAATGGAGAGACGGTCCTGGAGAGAAGTGTGAGGGGAGGCCCTCTGTGGGATGAACATGTGGTTGTCAGGTTGAGTTACCCATAGAAAGTAGGGTAGGTTCCTGTGGCCGGGGGGGGCGGGGGGGGGTGTCCCTGAGATAGGGCCTGCAACAGGAGACAGAGACCCAGGCTGCTCCTGAAGGGGGTCCCTGAGATTGGGCCCGAAAGAAGAGAGGAGTTCCTCGGAGCTTAACTGCTGGAGTCACTGGCGAAGGGAAACAGCAGGGCATTACTCTGGGCAAGAAGAGAGAGAAGAGGAAGCAGGGCCAAGAAGCAGAGGACTTCAGTGGGCCCAGGCAGGGGCAGAAAAGCTGTTTGGACAGTTGCTGAGATCGTTAAGTTGCCCAGTTTGTTAGCCCAGAAAGGGGAGTGAACTGCTGAATGACTTGGCTGGAGCCTGGAGCCCAGAGAAAACACAGCCGGGAATGGACCCGGCAGCCAAGGAAGTAGCCAGGCGAAGTCCCCTGTCACGTCAGACCCCGGAAACGAGCGGTGAGGCCTCGGGCATAGAAGCATCGACCGCTCCCTGGGGCTCCTGGGGAAATGCTGCCTTCATGGCCAAGGTCAAACCACCTCCGGTAGAGCTGGGAGCCGAAACCACGTTTCCTCGGTCCCCTCCCACCGCCCTAACCAGGGAGCCTCCCCCTCAGCAGGGCTATAAACTCCTGTCCCCGTCTGCCCACGGGGCTCTGTCCCACACCGCCCGGCGCGCCCCCAGCGCCCCGCAGCCCCCTACCGGGTCACACCCACAGTTACTGTACAGGCTACGCTGCCCCCTGTGTCACTGTGCCCCGGTCTACACTAGGAGTTGAGGTCGAATTTAGCAACATTAAATCGATTTAACCCTGCACCCGTCCACACGACGAAGCCCTTTCTGTCGACTTAAAGGGCTCTTAAAATCGATTCCCTTACTCCACCCCCAACAAGGTGATTAGCGCTGAAATCGGCCTTGCCGGGTCGAATTTGGGGTACTGTGGACACAATTAGACAGTATTGGCCTCCGGGAGCTATCCCAGAGTGCTCCATTGTGACCGCTCTGGATAGCACTCTCAACTCAGATGCACTGGCCAGGTAGACAGGAAAAGGCCCACGAACTTTTGAATTTCAATTTCCTGTTTGGCCAGCGTGGCAAGCTGCAGGTGAGTGCAGAGCTCATCAGCAGAGGTGACCATGATGGAGTCCCAGAATCGCAAAAGAGCTCCAGCATGGACCGAACGGGAGGTACGGGATCTGATCGCTGTATGGGGAGAGGAATCCGTGCTATCAGAACTCCGTTCCAGTTTTCGAAATGCCAAAACATTTGTCAAAATCTCCCAGGGCATGAAGGACAGAGGCCATAACAGGAACCCGAAGCAATGCTGCGTGAAACTTAAGGAGCTGAGGCAAGCCTACCAGAAAACCAGAGAGGCAAACAGCCACTCCAGGTCAGAGCCCAAAACATGCCGCTTCTATGATGAGCTGCATGCCATTTTAGGGGGTTCAGGCACCACTACCCCAGCTGTGTTATTTGACTCCTTCAATGGACATTGAGGCAACACAGCAGCAGGTTTTGGGGATGAGGAAGATGTTGATGATGATGAGGTTGTAGATAGCTCAGAGCAAGCGAGCCGAGAAACCAGTTTTCCTGACAGCCAGGAATTGTTTCTCACCCTGGACCTGGGGCCAGTATTCCCGAAACCAACCAAGGCTGCCTCCCGGACCTGCCAGGTGGAGAAGGGACCTCTGGTGAGTGTACCTTTTAAAATAGTATACATGGTTTAAAAGCAAGCATGTTTAATGATTAATTTGCCCTGGCATTCGCGGCTCTCCTAGATGTACTCCCAAAGCCTTTGCAAAAGGGGAATAGATGGGCCAGCCCTCTGTGGAGAAAGAGGTGGTTAGGGACTATTTAGAAAAGCTGGACGTGCACAAGTCCATGGGGCCGGACGCGTTGCATCCGAGAGTGCTAAAGGAACTGGCGGCTGTGATTGCAGAGCCATTGGCCATTATCTTTGAAAACTCGTGGCGAACGGGGGAAGTCCCGGATGACTGGAAAAAGGATAATGTAGTGCCAATCTTTAAAAAAGGGAAGAAGGAAGATCCTGGGAACTACAGGCCAGTCAGCCTCACTTCAGTCCCCGGAAAAATCATGGAGCAGGTCCTCAAAGAATCAATCCTGAAGCACTTACATGAGAGGAAAGTGATCAGGAAGAGTCAGCATGGATTCATCAAGGGAAGGTCATGCCTGACTAATCTAATCGCCTTCTATGATGAGATTACTGGTTCTGTGGATGAAGGGAAAGCAGTGGATGTATTGTTTCTTGACTTTAGCAAAGCTTTTGACCCGGTCTCCCACAGTATTCTTGTCAGCAAGTTAAAGAAGTATGGGCTGGATGAATGCACTATAAGGTGGGTAGAAAGTTGGCTAGATTGTCAGGCTCAACGGGTAGTGATCAATGGCTCCATGTCTAGTTGGCAGCCGGTGTCAAGTGGATTGCCCCAGTGGTCGGTCCTGGGGTCGGTTTTGTTCAATATCTTCATAAATGATCTGGAGGATGGTGTGGATTGCACTCTCAGCAAATTTGCGGATGATACTAAACTGGGAGGAGTGGTAGATACGCTGGAGGGGAGGGATAGGATACAGAGGGACCTGGACAAATTGGAGGATTGGGCCAAAAGAAATCTGATGAGGTTCAATAAGGATAAGTGCAGGGTCCTGCACTTAGGACGGAAGAACCCAATGCACAGCTATAGACTAGGGACCGAATGGTTTGGCAGCAGTTCTGCAGAAAAGGACCTAGGGGTGACAGTGGACGAGAAGCTGGATATGAGTCAGCAGTGTGCCCTTGTTGCCAAGAAGGCCAATGGCATTTTGGGATGTATAAGTAGGGGCATAGCGAGCAGATCGAGGGACGTGATCGTCCCCCTCTATTCGACATTGGTGAGGCCTCATCTGGAGTACTGTGTCCAGTTTTGGGCCCCACACTACAAGAAGGATGTGGATAAATTGGAAAGAGTCCAGCGAAGGGCAACAAAAATGATTAGGGGTCTGGAACACATGACTTATGAGGAGAGGCTGAGGGAACTGGGATTGTTTAGTCTGCGGAAGAGAAGAATGAGGGGGGATTTGATAGCTGCTTTCAACTACCTGAGAGGTGGTTCCAGAGAGGATGGTTCTAGACTATTCTTAGTGGTAGAAGAGGACAGGACAAGGAGTAATGGTCTCAAGTTGCAGTGGGGGAGGTTTAGGTTGGATATTAGGAAAACCTTTTTCACTAGGAGGGTGGTGAAACACTGGAATGTGTTGCTTAGGGAGGTGGTGGAATCTCCTTCCTTAGAAGTTTTTAAGGTCAGGCTTGACAAAGCCCTGGCTGGGATGATTTAATTGGGGATGGGTCCTGCTTTTGAGCAGGGAGTTGGATTAGATGACCTCCTGAGGTCCCTTTCAACCCTGATATTCTATGATTCTATGATTCTATGAAAAGGTTTCTGGGGAGGGCAGCCTTATTGCATCCTTCATGGTTGGACACTTTACCACTCCAGGCCAGTAGCACGTACTTGGCAATCATTGTAGAACAAAGCATTGCCGTGTATGTTTGCTGGCGTTCAAACAACATCCTTTCTTTATCTCTCTGTGTTATCCTCAGGAGAGTGATATCATTCATGGTCACCTGGTTAAAATAGGGTGCTTTTCTTAAGGGGACATTCAGAGGTGCCCGTTCCTGCTGGGCTGTTTGCCTGTGGCTGAACAGAAATGTTAGCCACGGGGAGGAGGGAGGGATGAGGGGCTAGCCATGCGGTGGGGAGAGGCAAAATGCGACCTTGGAATGAAAGCACATGTGCTATATATGTAATGTTAACAGCAAGGTTTACCGTGAAAGAGTGTACCCATTGTTCTATAAAATGTGTCTTTTTAAATACCACTGTCCCATTTTTTTTCTCCACCAGCTGCATGTGTTTCAAGGATCACAGGATCTTCTCCTTCCAAGAGGCTAGTGAAGATTAGAAGGAGAAAAAAATGCACTCGCGATGAAATGTTCTCTGAGCTCATGCTGTTCTCCCACACTGACAGAACACAGACGAACGCGTGGAGGCAGACAATGTCAGAGTGCAGGAAAGCACAGAATGACTGGGAGGAGAGGTGGCGGGCTGAAGAGAGTAAGTGGCGGGCTGAAGAGAGTAAGTGGCGGGCTGAAGACAGGGCTGAAGCTGAAAGGTGGCGGCAGCATGATCAGAGGAGGCAGGATTCAATGCTGAGGCTGCTGGAGGATCAAACTAACTTGCTCCAGCATATGGTTGAGCTGCAGGAAAGGCAGCTGGAGCACAGACCGCCACTACAGCCCCTGTGTAACCAACCGCCCTCCTCCCCAAGTTCCATAGCCTCCTCACCCAGACGCCCAAGAACACAGTGGGGGGGCCTCCGGCCACCCAGCCACTCCACCCCAGAGGATTGCCCAAGCAGAAGAAGGCTGGCATTCAATAAGTTTTAAAGTTTTAAACTTTTAAAGTGGTGTGTGGCCTCCTCCACCACCCCTCCCAGTGCTTCTCTCCTCCATCACCCCTTCCGGGCTATCTTGGCAGTTATCCCCCTATTTGTGTGATGAATTAATAAAGAATGCATGAATGTGAAGCAACAATGACTTTATTGCCTCTACAAGCAGTGATCGAAGGGAGGAGGGGAAGGTGGTTAGTTTACAGGGAAGTAGAGTGAACCAAGGGGCGGGGGGTTTCATCAAGGAGAAACAAACAGAACCTGCATACCGTAGCCTGGCCAGTCATGAAACTGGTTTTCAAAACTTCTCTGATGCACACCGCGCCCTCCTATGCTCTTCTAACCGCCCTGGTGTTGGGCTGCGCGTAACCAGCAGCCAGGCGATTTGCCTCAACCTCCCACCCTGCCATAAATGTATCCCTCTTACTCTCACAGATATTGTGGAGCGCACAGCAAGCAGTAATAACAGTGGGGATATTTCAGAGTAACAGCCGTGTTAGTCTGTATTCACAAAAAGAAAAGGAGTACTTGTGGCACCTTAGAGACTAACCAATTTATTTGAGCATAAGCTTTCGTGAGCTACAGCTCACTTCATCGGATACATACTGTGGAAAATGTAGAAGAACTTCTACACTTCTTCTACACTTTCCACAGTATGCACCGATGAAGTGAGCTGTAGCTCACGAAACACTTCTTCTACATTTTCCACAGTATGCATCCGATGAAGTGAGCTGTAGCTCACGAAAGCTCATGCTCAAATAAATTGGTTAGTCTCTAAGGTGACAAGTACTCCTTTTCTTTTAGTGGGAATATTGGTTTCGCTGAGGTCTAACCAAGTCAGTAAACTGCGCTAGCGTGCCTTTAAATGTCCAAATGCACATTCCACCATCATTCTGCACTTGCTCAGCCTGTAGTTGAACAGCTCCTGATTACTGTCCAGGCTGCCTGTGTACGGCTTCATGAACCATGGCATTAAGGGGTAGGCTGGGTCCCCAAGGATAACTATAGGCATTTCAACATCCCCAATGGTTATTTTCTGGTCTGGGAATAAAGTCCCTTCCTGCAGCTTTTGAAACAGACCAGAGTTCCTGAAGATGCGAACGTCATGTATCTTTCCTGGCCATCCCACATTGATGTTGGTGAAATGTCTCTTGTGGTCCACCAGTGCAGCACTATTGAAAAGTACCCCTTGCGGTTTATGAACTCGCCAGCTTGGTGCTCCGGTGCCAAGATAGGGATATGGGTTCCGTCTATGGCCCCACCACAGTTAGGGAATCCCATTGCAGCAAAGCCATCCACTATGACCTGCATATTTCCCAGGGTCACTACCCTTGATATCAGCAGATCTTTGATTGCGTTGGCTACTTGCATTACAGCAGCCCCCACAGTAGATTTGCCCACTCCAAATTGATTCCCGACAACTGGTAGCTGTCTGGCATTGCAAGCTTCCACAGGACTATTGCCACTTGCTTATCAGCTGTGAGGGCTGCTCTCATCTTGGTATTCATGCGCTTCAGGGCAGGGGAAAGCAAGTCACAAAGCTCCATGGAAGTACTCTTATGCATGCAAAAGTTTCGCAGCCACTGGGAATCGTCCCAGACCTGCAACACTATGTGGTCCCACCAGTCTGTGCTTGTTTCCCGGGCCCAGAATCAGCGTTCCACTGCATGAACCTGCCCCATTGGCACCATGATGCCCACATTGCCAGGGCCCATGCTTTGAGAGAAGTCTGTGTCCATGTTCTCATCACTCTCCTCACTGCGCTGACATCGCCTACTCGCTTGGTTTCGCTTTGCCAGGTTCTGGTGCTGCATATACTGCTGGATAATGCGCGTGGTGTTTAATGTGCTTCTAATTGCCAAAGTGATCTGAGCAGGCTCCATGCTTGCCGTGGTATGGCGTCTGCACAGAAAAAAGGTGCGGAACGATTGTCTGCCGTTGCTCTGACGGAGGGAAGGGCAACTGACGACATGGCTTACAGGGTTGGCTTACAGGGAATTAAAATCAACAAAGGGGGTGGCTTTACATCAAGGAGAAACAAAAACAACTGTCACACAGAATGGCCACCTCAAGGATTGAACTCAAAGCCCTGGGTTTAGCAAGCCAATGCTCAACCCACTAAACTATCCCTTCCTCTGGTAGTTCAGGTAGGACTGAATCTCCATTAAAGTTTTCAAGGTGCCCCTGAGAGACCTCACCGAAACGATTGTTGGCCGTTGATTTCACAGAGGGAGGGAGGGGGGAGCAAATGAGTACAAAACAAATCTGGTTTGTTTCTTGTTTTGATCCACTCCATCTATCTTTTACATCTTTGGCTGGCAGCAGACAGTGCAGTAGGACTGCAAACCATCCACATCTCCTGGCTGCCCGGCAGAAGATGGTGCAATAGGACTGCCTGCAGGACTAAAGAGAATGACCTGGTCGAGTCACTCCTAATTTAGTCCCTGCGCCCATGTCTGCCCAGGCGCTCCTGACCGACCTTACCGAGGCGGCCAGGAGCACCTTGGACACGATGACGATGGTTTTCAGGCCTATTGCACCGTCTGCTGCCACAAGGCAATGGGTTGTTGCTGCTGTGTAGCAATGCATTACCGCGTCTGCCAGCACCCATGAGACATACGGTGACAGTGAGCTGAACAGGCTCCATGTTTGAATGGTATGGCATCTGCCAGGAATAAAGGCACGAAACGATTGTCTGCCGTTGCTTTCATGGAGGGAGGGAGGGCCCGGCGACATGTACCCAAAACCACCCGCGACAATGTTTTTTGCCCCATCAGGCATTGGGATCTCAACCCAGAATTCCAATGGGTGGCGGAGACTGCAGGAACTGTGGGATCGCTACCCACAGAGCAACACTCCGGAAGTTGACTCTAGCCTTGGTACTGTGGAAGCACTCCGCCGAGTTAATGTTTATTACTTATCACTTAATACACTTAGAGCATTTTGAGTGGGGACACACACAATCGACTATATAAAAACGATTTCTAAAAAAATGACTTCTATAAATTCGACCTAATTTCATAGTGTAGACATAGCCTGGGTCTGCACGGCACAGAGGTAGGGGGCGGTGTCCCACAGCTGGCAGCCGCGGATGTGCAGGGAGCTCCGCTTCTGCCCCGGATCGTGATCCGCAGTGAAATTCGGTTCTTGTGTCTCGCTCCCCTTGCCGAACAGCATCAGCAGGAAAAGGGGCCACTCCGCAGGAGCCTTCCGGTACCAGTGTAAACGGGTGAGTGCACTGGAGTAAGTGCAGGTCACGGTGCCATTCTGCCCCTCGGAGACATCCAGCCATTCCGGGCTGTGCTCCACAGAGAACTGCCCACTGGCCACTGGGAATAACGGAGACAAGGGGAAACCAAGTCAGACACTGCCCCGAGCCACCTGCCCCTGGGAACCGAGGAGTGGGGTGGGAAGAGAGACAGGCTGCGGGGGGACAGACCGACCGATCTCTCCATTTCACGCCCTTCTTCCCCACCACACAGTCAATGAAATACAGCCCCAGCTCCCTGCTAGTAACCAGGGGTTCTGTCTCCCCAGCCCTTACCCCACAGGTGCATTAGCTGGATCACCCAGGACACCCCCCGCGGCCTCCCCATCCCTGCGCTCACTGACACCCCAGGGCGCGGGGACGCTGCTGAGTTCTCCCTGGGGCCAGCACGTGTGTTGGGGTCTCCTTCTCCCCCCTTGTGTGCCCAGCCAATCAGCGACCAGCCCCTTCTCTCCCATCACAGCCGTGTGCCACTCTCACGGCACAGAACTCCTTCGCTCAGGGCCCTTCACCTTGTGAGGGCTGCCCCCTTGTAGACAAGTGTATAAGCGGGTGCAGAAATATTTAGTTCTTTTCAAAGGGAAGTCAGGCGCCCAGCTCCCATTGACCTCTACCAGAACTGGGTGTCCAAATCCCCTAGGCAACCTGCATGAAGAAAGCACTCCTCTCAATTACTAAGCTAAAGTTTAGGGAGAGATTTCTCCAAATGACCTAGGGGATTCAGGAGTACAAATCCCCTTAAAAAACAATTGGGCAGTATTATTTTCATAGAGTTTGTCTATAAAGGTCCATTAGTCTGATCTCCTGTATATCTATATCACAGACCTTTAAATGTCATCCAATTACTCATGTATTGACCCTAATAACCTGTGTTTGCCTAAAGTGTCTTCAAAGGATCACAGAATCACAGACATGTGGGGCTGGAATTCATCTATGTCTCATCCATCCCCCTGTACTGAGGCAGGACAAACCTAGATCATCCCTGACTGGTGTATGTCCAACCTGGTCTTATAAACTTCCATTGATGGGGATTCCATAACCTCTCTTGGAAGCTTATTCCAGCCCTTAACTACCCTTAGCTTTTGAAAGTTTTCTCTACTATCTAATCTAAATCTCCCTTCCTGCATATTTAGCCCATTGTTTCTTGTCCTACTATCAGTGGACATGGACAACAATGATCACTGTCCTCTTTGTAACAGCCCCATATACCTGAAGACTGTTATCAAGTCCGTTTTCTCCCCCCGCCCCCCCGCCCCTCGTGCAAGTCTTCTTTTCTTAAAACCAACCAGACCCAGTTTATTAGTTTTTCCTCATAGGTCAGGTTTTCTAAATCTTATCATTTTTGTTGCTCTCCTCTGGACTCTTTCCAATTTGTCCTCAGCTTTCTAAAAGTGCAGCACCCAGAACTGGACATAGTACTCCAGCTGAGGCCTCACCAATGCTGAGTAAAGTGGGAATCACTTCCCAGCTCTTACATACAACACTCTGTTAATGCACCCCAGAATTGTATTAGACTTTTTCACAACTGCATCACATTATTGGCTAATATTCAACTTGTGATCCCCAATGATCCCCAGATCTTTTTCAGCACTGCAGCCACCTACGTAGATATTCCTCATTTTGTAGCTGTGCATTCAATTATTTTCCTTCCTAAATGAAGTACATTGGTGTCTTTACTGACTTTCATCTTGCTGATTTCAGACCAATCTCTAATTTGTCAAGGTCATTTTGAATTTTAAGCCTGTCCTCCAAAGTGCTTACAAACTCTTTCAGCTTGGCGTCATCTGCAAATTTTATAAGCACACGCTCCATTCCATTATCCACATAATTAAATTGAATATTACTGGACCCAGGACTGACCCTCGTGGGACCTCACTAGATACACCCTCCCAATCTGACAGAAAACTATTGATAACTACTCTTTGAATATAGTCTTTCAACCAGTTTTGCACCCACTTTATAGCACTTTCCTGTAGACCAGGTTTCCCTAGTTTGCTTATAAGAAAGAATCATAGAATCATAGAATATCAGGGTTGGAAGGGACCTTAGGAGGTCATCTAGTCCAACCCCCTGCTCAAAAGCAGGACCCATCCCCAATTAAATCATCCCAGCCAGGGCTTTGTCAAGCCTGACCTTAAAAACTTCTAAGGAAGGAGATTCCACCACCTCCCTAAGCAACGCATTCCAGTGTTTCACCACCCTCCTAGTGAAAAAGGTTTCAGAGGAACAGCCGTGTTAGTCTGTATTCGCAAAAAGAAAAGGAGTACTTGTGGCACCTTAGAGACTAACCAATTTATTTGAGCATGAGCTTTCGTGAGCTACAGCTCACTTCATCAGTATGCATCTGATGAAGTGAGCTGTAGCTCACGAAAGCTCATGCTCAAATAAATTGGTTAGTCTCTAAGGTGCCACAAGTACTCCTTTTCTTCTAGTGAAAAAGGTTTTCCTAATATCCAACCTAAACCTCCCCCACTGCAACTTGAGACCATTACTCCTTGTCCTGTCCTCTTCCACCACTGAGAATAGTCTAGAACCATCCTCTCTGGGACCACCTCTCAGGTAGTTGAAAGCAGCTATCAAATCCCCCCTCATTCTTCTCTTCCGCAGACTAAACAATCCCAGTTCCCTCAGCCTCTCCTCATAAGTCATGTGTTCCAGACCCCTAATCATTTTTGTTGCCCTTCGCTAGACTCTTTCCAATTTATCCACATCCTTCTTGTAGTGTGGGGCCCAAAACTGGACACAGTACTCCAGATGAGGCCTCACCAATGTCGAATAGAGGGGGACGATCATTAGCAGTCCCTCCCGGCCATACTGTACGACCCCAGACAGGAGATGCAGAGTTTTTCAAATATTGTGTGCAGTTTTTCTTTTTTTTTTCTGCAGAATTTTAATTTTTTTTGCACAGAATTCCCCCAGGAGTAGATCATAGCACCATTGTTCTGGGTGCCACTCAGACAGAGTGACACAGAACCAGCCTTCATGAACTAACCCAAGCAGCGGAAATGTTATCTATGCCAGCCCTCCTCTTGTCATTGGGATGAACATCGCTCTGCATCTTTCTGGGTCTTGGGCATGTTCTCTTACCCTCCCCTTTGCACAGTCAGGTTTCAGGAGGAAGGGCCTTTAGAGGATTATGGCTGATTTAACTGAACCAAAGCCGCTCCATCGCTAGCTAGCTAAGCAGAATAGACTCAAGCCTCGTCTGGCATCTCTACTGTGCATCTACCCTAAGAGGCTGGCGGGGGTTGGCTACCTCGCTGGGAAGCTCTGCAGTGTGGACAAATCCATAGACACCACACAGAGAGGGATATGAGAAAGACAGGGCTGGATTAGGGGGTTTCCAGCAATGATCTCCTCAATCCATTTGCTGGTGTCCCAGCACCGCAGTTTTAATAAGGCTCCTTGCAATTTCTCTAGTCGCGATCATTTCCTGCTCTTCCTCTGGTAGGCGTCTTATTTGGGAGCCAGGATGAAGAGGCAGAAGCAGATGGTATAATTAATCTTTGTAGATCTGTTATCCCCAGCCCAGTCAGAGTATCCCACAGGGTGCAATGGCCACTAGGATTAATTAAAATGTCGATCTTTCTAATGAGTACCTAGGCTGTTCCTTCTCATTGCACTGGGAGCCAGGCTCAGAAGTTACTCTTGACTGCTTTAGCTGAGTTCCATGTGTCATTACCATGAACACCAGAGCCGGAACTGCATTTGACTATTTTAATTTGTATTATCACTATTGTTATAGTAGAATTATGGTAGGACCTACAGTCTGGAACTGAGACATGGGTCCCTTTGTGCAACATGCAGCGCAGATACATAGACACAGTTCCCACCTGAATGCGATCCACATTTCATAGCTGAGAGTGACAGAGGATTTAATTATCCACGTGTAACGCCAAGAGACCTGGGTCACAGGCAGTATTGAACCTGGGAACCTTTGGAGCTAAAGGCATGAGCCTCTACCACATGAGCAAAAAGTCAACTGGCACTTAGCTAAGTCTGTAAAGCAGCCTCACTAATCTCTCTCTCTCAGTGGTCTCAGTAGCTCTAGGTTACACATGTATAATGGATGGGGAAACTGAGGCACAAAGCAATGTAGTGAGTTACTTAAGGTCAAATACAGAATCTTCTATGGAGCCTGTACTGGAACCTAGATATCCTGTGTCCCAGGCCTTTGTCGTAACTGTAAGATAATGACAGGTTTCAGAGGAACAGCCGTGTTAGTCTGTATTCGCAAAAAGAAAAGGAGTACTTGTGGCACCTTAGAGACTAACCAATTGGTTAGTCTCTAAGGTGCCACAAGTACTCCTTTTCTTTTTGTAAGATAATGGTTTGCAAATAATTCCCATGGGCTCTTTAAATGTAGGTATGTTGAATTGATACAGTTCTCAATTACAAGATACTATAGCCACCGGCTCTCTTGGCGTCTCCCTCTATGGCCGCCCAGTGCCCATGGTTTGGAGGTCAATGGAGCTTTCCCATTATTCATCAGAAGCTACAGTGGTTTTAAAAATCAATGTACACATTTTGTGCACTGATCTCCCATTCCAGGTTGTCTTTTCTCAGGCACCATAAGTCTGGATTTGTGGCATTTTAATGCAGCTAAACATATGCGTGTATATCTGGGAACAAAGAATCGAGGCTGTGCTTACAGGATGGGGGCCACTCTCCTGAGGAGCAGCAACTCTGAAAAAGATTGGGGGATCATGGTGAAGAATTAGCTGAATGTGAGCCCCCAGTGTGATGCTGTGGCCAGAAGACCTAATGTGACCCTGGGATATATAAAGGAGCAATCTCTAGAATGAACAGAGAGGTGATTTTACCATTGGTGTGACCGCTGATGGTACACTCTGTCCAGTTCTGGTGTTCACAATTCCAGACGGGTGTTGACACATTGGAGAGGAATCAGAGAAGAGCCATGAGAATAATTGAAGGAGTAGAAAACCTGCTTTATAATGACGGACTTAAAGAGTTCGAGCTCTGTAGAGCTGTGTAATAAGGCCAAGATTTTCAACGTCCTCTTCAAGGTTTGAATCTCCAATTTCTACTAACTGTAGTGCAGACTGATTGTGCCTGTCGCTTAGGCAGCTTTGAAAATGTCAGCCTCACAGCATGTCAAAGACATCTCGGTATTTCCAAGCAGACCCATATGCTATGCCTGCAGCTGCTGCATATCAAAGTGCAGGCGTTTGACCCCCTCTCAGTTTTCTTAGAGCTTCTTTCACCTCCTTGTTCCTCAGCGTGTAGATGGCCGGGTTCAGCATGGGCGTGACCACGTTGCTGAAGATCTGCACAGGGGTCACCAGCACTTTGCTCAGCTGGGGCTGCGTGTAGACCAGGGCGCAGGGCCCGAAGAACAGTGTCACCACCGCCAGATGCGAGGCGCAAGTGGAGGCTGCTTTGCGCCGCCCTTCGGCCGAGTTCATCTTCAGGACGGAATAGACGATCCTGACGTAGGACGCGAGGATGAGGAGGAAGCAGGTCATGGGCACCATGCCAGTGTTGGTGAAGGTCACGGTCTCGATGATGTATGTGTCTGCACAGGCCAGCTTGACCACCGGGAAGATGTCACAGAAGAAAGAGTCCACCACATTGGACCTGCAGTAGGGCAGCATGAAGGTCAGGCTGGTGAGGATGGTGGCATGGAAGGAGCTGGTGATCCAGGTGCCGGCGGCCAGGAGGGCACACACCCTCCGGTTCATGATGAGCAGGTAGCGCAGGGGGTGGCAGATGGCCACGTACCGGTCGTAGGCCATGATGGTGTAGAGCAGGCACTCGGTGCTGCCCAGGAAGTGGTAGAAGAAGACCTGGGACATGCACCCGCCCAGAGAGATGGTTCTATTCTTGGCCCAGAGGTTGGTCAGGAATTTAGGGGTGCTGATGGAGGAAAAACCGATGTCCAGCACGGAGAGGTTGCAGAGGAAGAAATACATGGGGGTGTGCAGTCGGGAGACAGGGAGGATGGCAAATAAGATGAGCAGGTTGCCCAGCAGGGTGCAGAGGTAGAAGGCTAAGAAGGTGATGAAGAGGATGGTCTGGAGGCCATCGGTGTTGGGGATCCCTAAGAGGATGAAATGAGTCACCACAGTGTGGTTGACCCGCCCCACATAGGACTCATTCCTGGGGTAGGGGAGAGAAATAATGCCAGTGAGTATCTGAAACAAAAAGACCTGTCATCCTAGAGCTGCAATGCTCTGCTCACCCTTCCTTTTAAAGCCCCCATGACTCACAGTCATTCGGAGTGGTGTATATTTCTATCATTGTAATGCCACTTGGGGTCAGGGTCTCACTGTGCTGGTGCTGAACATGGAAAGAGAAAATGTCTGCCTTGAAGATCCTACAGTTCAGAGAGGAACAAAGGGGACGTATTTTCTATTCTATTCTAGTCCATTCCAGTTTCTTTTCCTCTTTCCTGTTGTCATAAATATAAAGGGAAGGGTAAACCCCTTTAAAATCCCTCTGGCCAGAGAAAAAAAAATCCTCTCACCTGTAAAGGGTTAAGAAGCTAAAGGTAACCTCACATGCACCTGACCAAAATGACCAATGAGAAGACAAGATACTTTCAAAAGCTGGGAGGAGAGAGAGAAACAAAGGGTCTGTGTGTCTGTCTATATGCTGTTTCTGCCGGGGATAGACCAGGAATGGAGTCTTAGAACTTTTAGTAAGTAATCTAGCTAGGTATGTGTTAGATTATGATTTCTTTAAATGGCTGAGAAAAGAATTGTGCTGAATAGAATAACTATTTCTGTCTGTGTATCTTTTTTGTAACTTAAGGTTTTGCCTAGAGGGATTCTCTATGTTTTGAATCTAATTACCCTGTAGGTATCTACCATCCTGATTTTACAGAGGTGATTTCTATTTACTTCTATTTCTATTAAAAGTCTTCTTGTAAGAAAACTGAATGCTTTTTCATTGTTCTCAAATCCAAGGGTTTGGGTCTGTGGTCACCTATGCAAATTGGTGAGGCTTTTTATCCAACATTTCCCTGGAAAGGGGGGGTGCAAGTGCTGGGAGGATTGTTCATTGTTCTTAAGATCCAAGGGTCTGGGTCTGTAGTCACCTAGGCAAATTGGTGAGGCTTTTAACCAAACCTTGTCCAGGAAGTGGGGTGCAAGGTTTTGGGAAATATTTTGGGGGGAAAGACGTGTCCAAACAGCTCTTCCCCAGTAACCAGTATTTGTTTGGTGGTGGTAGCGGCCAATCCAAGGACAAAGGGTGGAATATTTTGTACCTTGGGGAAGTTTTGACCTAAGCTGGTAAAGAGAAGCTTAGGAGGTTTTTCATGCAGGTCCCCACATCTGTACCCTAGAGTTCAGAGTGGGGAAGGAACCTTGACACCTGTCCTATTCCAATGTCTTCAATTCTGTTCTGTCTAAGCCCTTTCCCCACCCCTGTCACCACAGTACCTTTGAGCCTTCCTTTTGTGGCCAGCATTTGTCATATATAGTTTGGTCTCTCCCTCATGCTCTCCGCAGAGGGATAGCCGTGTGTGCAGTGGAGTGATTGTTTTGGTAGGGTTTTGTTGTTATAAATGCACTGGCTGCTATGTGTTTGTGTTAAGGAAGAGGACGAGGATGGAAATTACAAACCAATGAATGTGGTGAAGAATTGCCTCAGCTTTGTTAATGATGTGAATTGTTGGGGAGGGTGTTATTGGGATTAGCGAGAGCAGGAAAAGGAAAGAAGAAGGGGAATAGTCATAGCCAGAGGTGCTGGAACTCGGGCTGCTGGGCGGGGGGCAGCTCCTCCCTTGACATGGTTACCATCATGTCCAGGGTTCACAGTTTGGTTCAATTTCTCAGCACCCCCACTACACAAATTGTTCCTCAGCACCCGTGGCCACAGCTTGTCTCTGCTCGGCCGTGATCAGCAGGCTCGGCTGTGTGGATAACATGCCAGAGGGATTTTTAAGGTGAGATTTAAAGGACAATAACAAAGAGCCTGTTTGGGTTTTGCCAGGGAGTTTTCCCTGTGCAGGAGAGGCAGAGCTGAAGGGGAAACGCTGGCAGGGTGGGGATATAACACATGGAGAGAGGGAGATAAAGGATAGATACACCACAGACAGGCAGGCAGGCAGGCAGGTACTGCACGGAGAAGGATGGATACAGGGCTGGATCGATTTCTCTCTAAAGAAAATATTTGGCTGACGTCATCTCCCTCTGTGCGAGACAGAGACTGTCAGATTCAGAGACAGGCAGAGACCGAGGGACCGAGAGAGAAGAACTTTACCAAAGTAGGAGTCTTACACTGGCTGCATTGGGAAAGGCCGATCCAGCTGCCTGGAATTCTTCCTTTCTGTCCCCGGCCGTGACTCCTGTGTAGCACCATCCAGCTTTCTTATCCCAAACGGCCCATCGCCCAGGAGAGGTGCACAGCCTGGGCTCTTGGTATCCAACCCGGAGACCTAATCCGCTCCGAAGCTAGGCAGGGCTGCCTGCAGGGTATCACCCCACACTGCCGCTGAGCCCCACAGCTTCCAGCCTCCTTATGGCTCTCCATGGTCGTTAAATCCCCTTCGGGACCAGGGCCCTGAATCCCCACCAGGCTCCCAGACTGAGACCGCAACAGAGTCGCCAATTAATGGAGATTTTGCATCATTTGAGAGAACGCTCATAGACCCCCGGGACCAAGCCCTCCGTGGGCATCAGTAAGTGTAGCGCCATGGAACTGAAAAGGCCAGATCCCCAGCTCCACCAGGGTCCAGATTCTGCTCTCTCTCCCCCTGACCTGACTCCTGGGGAACTCCATTGGATTCCCTGGGGCTGTTTCCTCTCTCAGCCACACACCCTGGTGTAAATCAGGAGTAATGCCATTGGACTGAAGGGAGCTGCGTAGATTTCTACCAGCTGAGAATCTAACCCAGACATTGTGAGGGGGGAGGGGATGTTCATGTTCGTGTAGGCTTTCCTGCGATGTGACACAAGGCAGAGAATTCCCCCCAGGATGTGAAATATGCGTAAACTGGGCCAGAGGTTCATCTGGAGGCTTCTGAAGCCAACAGAGCTTTGTCCTTGGTTTGTATCCCCTGCTGTTCCCCTGCCCCCTTCTCTGTGTCTCTGTGTGCACAAGATTGTATCCATGCACTGGTGAAATTCACCACTGAAATTCATAGATAGCCACATACTGTGTGAATACAACCCTGTGCAGACAGAGGGCAGCATACGTCCTGTGCACCAGTTCTCATCACTTTTTGCAGTACAGTAGAGACTCCAAGAAGAGCATTGAGTTATTTCTGGCAGCACAGTACAGCAGCCCCCAACTCCAGCAAGATCCTGGTACTGTTGTTCTGGGTGCAGCTCAGACACAGAGTGAGGCAGACCCTGCCTTTCAGGTTAATCTAAATTAACCCAAGCATAGGAAGGATTTTCTATGCCATCCCTCCTCTTCTCATTGGGTTGAATGTCACTCTGCATCTTTCTGGGCCTCGCGCGTGTTCTCTTACCCTCTGTAACGAGGCTGGTTCTGGCGGGACCGCACGGAGAGTGCCAATTCAGGACAAACTGCTTCAAGCAGGGCAGTTACAGCCCAAGACTGGGGTTTTTCCACCTCTAAGGCAAACCAAACCAGACAGACAGAGCAGACTTTGGTCTCACCCCACTGGCTAACCACAAGTCACACAAGCAATTCCCTTCGACACTCCCGTTTCCCAGTATCACCACCAGTGCCACTTGTTATGGGGACAGATGGTTAGGAAAACCAATACCCCAGTAAAAGAAAAAAGGTTCTCTCAATCCCAAAGGACCAAGCCCCAGACCCAGGTCAATATACAAGTTAGATCTTACCCACAAATCACGCTGTTGCCAATCCTTTAGAATCTAAAATCTAAAGGTTTATCCATAAAAGGAAAAAGATAGAGATGAGAGCTAGAATGGGTTAAATGGAATCAATTACATACAGTCATGGCAAAGTTCTTGGTTCAGGCTTGTCGCAGTGGTGGAATAGGCTGCAGGTTCAGATCAAGTGTCTTGAGAACATCCCCAGCTGGGATGGGTCTTTCAGTCCTTGGTTCAAAACTTCAGGGTAGCAAAGTCCCTCCAGAGGTAGGAAGCAGGACTGAAGACAAGATGGAGGAGCTGCAGCAGCTTTTTATATTCTCTTGCCGTGTGGTCTTTCTTCTTTTGTCCCAAGGACAAGCTGCCCATCACATGGCCTGGAAAACCCTCAGAGTTCTGTCCATAGACATGTCCCTGCATGCCTTGCTGAGTCGCAAGGCATATTTGCATTCTCTCAATGGGTCAGTTGAATAGCTGATGGTCCTTAATGGGCCATCCAGCAGGCTAGGCAGAGCTGACGTCACATTGTCTGGGGTGTCCCCCAGAAGCACAGCACAAGTTTGAAATACAGACAGTACAGAGCCAATACTTACAACTTTAAATAGAAAAATGATACATGCATACAGATAGCATAATCATAACGACCAAACCATAACCTTGTCTTAGACACCTTATTTGACCCCCTTTATGCAAGATTTGGTGCCACTACAGGACCTTGGTTGCAACAATGTTCTATACGGTCCCAGTTCAAGTCAATAACATCAGACCCTCCCCTTTGCATAGTCCGGGTTCGGAGGAAGGGCCTTTAGAGGATTACAGCTGATTTAACTGAACCAAAGCTGCTCCTTCACTAGCCAGGTAAATGGAATAGACACAAGCCTCGTCTTGTACCTCTACTGTGCATCTACACTAAGGGGCTGGTGGGGGTTGGCTACGTCGCTGGGAAGCTCTGTAGCATGGACAAATCCACAGACCCCTGCACAGAGAGGGATGTGAGAGAGACAGGGCTGGATTAGGGGGGTTCCAGCAATTACCTCCTCCATCCATTTGCTGTAGCCCAGCACTGCAGTTTTAATAAGGCCTCTTGTGATTCCTCTAGTCGCGATCATTTCCTGCTCCACCTCGGGTGGGCGTCTTACTTGGGAGCCAGGATGAAGAGGCAGAAGGCAGAGGGTATAATTATTCTCTGTAGAAGTGTTATCCCCAGCCCAGTCAGAGCATCCCACAGGGTGCAATGGCCCCTGGGATCAATTAAAATGTCAACATTTCTAATGAGGCCCCAGGCTGGGCCTTCTCACTGCGCTGGGAGCCAGGCTCAGAATTTACTCTTGACTGCATCAGCTGGGTTCTGTGTGTCTTTGCCACGTACCCCGGAGCTGGATCTGCATTTGACTATTTTAATTTCTATTATCACTAGTATTATCATGGGTATTATGGTAGGACCTACATTCTGGAACTGAGGCGTAGGCTGCTTTGTGCCACACCCAGCAAAGACAGAAAGAAACAGTCCCCAACTGAATGTGATACACATTTCATCGCTGCGAGTGACCAACGATTTAATTTTTCATGTATAACAGATGGGGAAACTGAGGCACGAAGAGATTTAGTGAATTACTTAAGGTCAAATACAGAGTCTACTATAGAGCCTGTACTGGAACGCAGATCTCCTGTGTCCCAGGCCTTTGTCTTGTCTACAAGATAATGGTTGGCAAATAATTCCCATGGACTCTTTAAATGTAAGTCTGTTGAATTGATACAGTTCTCAGTTACAAAATATTATAGCCACCTGCTTTCCCTGCTTCTCCCTCTACGGCCATCCAGTTTTCGACCAGAACGCCCAGTCGAAAAGCGGTCCTGGCAGTTCCCGTGAGCACCCAGGGGGCTCCGGGTGAAGGCAGGCTCCCTGCTTGCCCGAGCTCTGCATGGCTGCTGGAAATGGCCACCAGGTCCTTGTGTAAGCTCCATGCACAGGGAAGCTCCATGCACAGCCCCCGCCCCTAGTGCCAGTTCCACAGCTCCCATTGGCCATGAACTGCAACCAATGGGAGCTGCAGGGGCAGTGCCTTTGGGTGTGAGGGCAGCACGCAGAGCCTCCCTCGCTGTCCATGCACCTAGGGCCTGTGTCTTCCTCCTGGGATCCGTGGCAAGCGCTGCCGGGACCCCACACCCCAAACCCATCCTGCACCCCAACTTCCTGCCCCAAACTCCTCATCCCCAACTCCACCCCAGATCCCAGACACCCAGCCAGAGCCCTCACTCCCCCACACACACTCCAACCCCCTGTCCAAGCCTGGAGACCCCTCCTGCACCCCAAACCCCGCATCTCTGGTCCCACCTGAGTGTCCACACCCCCAGAGAGAGTCCTCATCCCCTGTCAAGTTTCCTCCCCCACTCTGAACTCTAGGGTACAGATGTGAGGACCTGCATGAAAGACCCCCTAAGCTTATTCTTACCAGCTAGGTTAAAAACTTCCCCAAGGTACAAACTTTGCCTTGTCCTTGAACCGTATGCTGCCACCACCAAGCGTGTTAACAAAGAACAGGGAAAGAGCCCACTTGGAGATGTCTTCCCCCAAAATATCCCCCCCAAGCCCTACAGCCTTTCAGAGCTGTGACTCTGAAAATGATTTGGGGGTCATGCTGGAGAATCAGCTGAACGTGAGCTCACAGTGCAACGTTGGGGCCAGAAGAGCTAATGAGATCCTGGGATGCATAAAGGAGGAATCTCGAGTACGAGCAGAGAGGTGATTTTAGCTCCCTGTTTGGCACTGGTGTGACCGCTGATGCAATATTGTGTTCCATTCTGCTGTTCACAATTCCAGATGGGTGCTGATAAATTGGAGAGGGTTCAGAAAAGAACCATGAGAATAAGTGAAGGAGTAGAAAACCTGCCTGATAATGATAGACTTAAAGAGTTTGAGCTCTGTAGAGCTGTGTAATAAGGCCAAGATTTTGTAAGTCCTCTAGAAAATTTAGATCTCCAATTCTTATTAATTTGAATATACGCTGAGTGTGCCTGTCCCTCAGGCAGCTTGGAAAAGATCAGCCTTACAGCATGTCAAAGACAGCTCAGTATATTAGGAGCATTTCTATGACTGGTAGAGATCCACATAGATAGATGGGGCTGTGTGGGGTTAGGGAGAGACAGAGACGTTCACAAGAGCCACAGAGCTGCCATGGAGATGTATTTGTCGATGTATTTCCAAGCAGACCCACATGCTACTCCTGCAGCTGCCGCATATCAACATGCAGGCGTTTGACCCCCTCTCAGTTTTCTCAGAGCTTCTTTCACCTCCTTGTTCGTCAGCGTGTAGATGGCCGGGTTCAGCATGGGCGTGACCACGTTTCCGAAGATCTGCACAGGGGTCACCAGCACTTTGCTCAGCTGGGGCTGCGTGTAGACCAGGGCGCAGGGCCCGAAGAACAGTGTCACCACCACCAGATGCGAGGCGCAAGTGGAGGCTGCTTTGCGCCGCCCTTCGCCTGAGTTTATCTTCAGGACAGAATAGACGATCCTGACGTAGGACGCGAGGATGAGGAGGAAGCAGGTCGTGGGCACCATGCCAGTGTTGGTGAAGGTCACAGTCTCAATGATGTATGTGTCTGCACAGGCCAGCTGGACCACCGGGAAGATGTCGCAGAAGAAATAGTCCACCACGTTGGACCCGCAGTAGGGCAGCGTGAAGGTCAGGCTGGTGAGGATGGTGGCGTGGAAGGAGCTGGTGATCCAGGTGCTGGCGGCCAGGAGGGCACACACCCTCCGGTTCATGATGAGCAGGTAGCGCAGGGGGTGGCAGATGGCCACGTACCGGTTGTAGGCCATGACGGTGTAGAGCAGGCACTCGGTGCTGCCCAGGAAGTGGTAGAAGAAGACCTGGGACATGCACCTGCCCAGAGAGATGACCCTGCTCCGAACCCAGAGGTTGGCCAGGAATTTAGGGGTGCTGATGGAGGAAAAACCGATGTCCAGCACGGAGAGGTTGCAGAGGAAGAAATACATGGGGGTGTGCAGACAGGGGTCAGCGAGGATGGCTAATAAGATGAGCAGGTTGCCCAGCAGAGTGCAGAGGTAGAATGCTAAGAAGGTGATGAAGAGGATGGTCTGGAGGCCGCTGGCATTGGGGATCCCTAAGAGGATGAAATGAGTCACCACAGTGTGGTTGACCCGCCCCACATAGGACTCATTCCTGGGGTGGGGGAGAGAAATAATGCCTGTTTACTGAAACCAAAAGACCTGTTATCCTAGAGCTGCAATGCTCACCCTTCCTTCCACAGCCCACGTGACTCACAGTCATTAGGAGTGGTGTATATTTCTATCATTGTAATGCCAGTTGGGGTCAGGGTCTCACTGTGCTGGTGCTGAACATGGAAAGAGAAAATGTCTGGCTTGAAGATCCTACAGTCCAGAGATGAACAGACAAAGGGGACATTCTATTCTATTCTAACCAATTTATTTGAGCATAAGCTTTCGTGAGCTACAGCTCACTTCATTGGATGCATACTGTGGAAACTGCAGAAGACATTATATACACACAAAGCATGAAAAAATACCTCCTCCCACCCCACTCTCCTGCTGGTAATTGCTTATCTAAAGTGATCACTCTCCTTACAATGTGTATGATAATCAAGGTGGGCCATTTCCAGCACAAATCCAGGGTTTAACAAGAACGTCTTTGGGGGGGGGGGGGGTAGGAAAAAACAAGGGGAAATAGGTTACCTTGCATAATGACTTAGCCACTCCCAGTCTCTATTCAAGCCTAAGTTAATTGTATCAAATTTGCAAATGAATTCCAATTCAACAGTTTCTCGCTAGAGTCTGGATTTGAAGTTTTTTTGTTTTAATATAGCAACTTTCATGTCTGTAATTGCGTGACCAGAGAGATTGAAGTGTTCTCCAACTGGTTTATGAATGTTATAATTCTTGACATCTGATTTGTGTCCATTTATTCTTTTACGTAGAGACTGTCCAGTTTGACCAATGTATGTGGCAGAGGGGCATTGCTGGCACATGATGGCATAGATCACATTGGTGGATGTGCAGGTGAACGAGCCTCTGATAGTGTGGCTGATGTTATTAGGCCCTGTGATGGTGTCCCCTGAATAGATATGTGGGCACAGTTGGCAACGGGCTTTGTTGCAAGGATAGGTTCCTGGGTTAGTGGTTCTGTTGTGTGGTATGTGGTTGCTGGTGAGTATTTGCTTCAGGTTGGGGGGCTGTCTGTAGGCAAGGACTGGCCTGTCTCCCAAGATTTGTGAGAGTGTTGGGTCGTCCTTCAGGACAGGTTGTAGATCCTTAATAATGTGTTGGAGAGGTTTTAGTTGGGGGCTGAAGGTGATGGCTAGTGGCGTTCTGTTATTTTCTTTGTTGGGCCTGTCCTGTAGTAGGGGACTTCTGGGAACTCTTCTGGCTCTATCAATCTGTTTCTTCACTTCCGCAGGTGGGTATTGTTGTTGTAAGAATGCTTGATAGAGATCTTGTAGGTGTTTGTCTCTGTCTGAGGGGTTGGAGCAAATGCGGTTGTATCGCAGAGCTTGGCTGTAGACGATGGATCGTGTGGTGTGGTCAGGGTGAAAGCTGGAGGCATGCAGGTAGGAATAGCGGTCAGTAGGTTTCCGGTATAGGGTGGTGTTTATGTGACCATCGTTTATTAGCACTGTAGTGTCCAGGAAGTGGATCTCTTGTGTGGACTGGACCAGGCTGAGGTTGATGGTGGGATGGAAATTGTTGAAATCATGCTGGAATTCCTCAAGGGCTTCTTTTCCATGGGTCCAGATGATGAAGATGTCATCAAGAGAAGCAAAGTGTGTGTTGTAAAAGGCTTGTCTAGTTTTAGTAAAGTATGCATCCGATGAAGTGAGCTGTAGCTCACGAAAGCTTATGCTCAAATAAATTGGTTAGTCTCTAAGGTGCCACAAGTCCTCCTTTTCTTTTTGCGAATACAGACTAACAAGGCTGTCACTCTGAAACCTATTCTATTCTAGTTTCTACTCTTCTCTCCTGTCCTTTTCCAGTTTCCTCAATTCTATTCTATGTAGGCCCTTTCTCCACCCTTCTCACCATGGTACCTTAGAGCCTTCCGTTTGTGGCTAACATTTCCCATATGTGGTTTGTTCTCTCTCTCTGTGTCTCTCCTGCTCTCCACAGAGTTATTATCCTCTGTGCAGTGCCATGCTTTGTTTTGGTAGGGTTTTGTTGATATAAAGGCACGGGCTGCTACGTGTTTGTGTTAAGGAAGAGGACAAGGATGGAACATACAAACCAATGAATGTGGTGAAGAATTGCCCCAGCTTTGTTAATTATGTGAATTGTTTGGGGCTTTATTGGGGTTAGAGAGAGAAGGAAAAAGAGAGAATGAGAAGTGGAATAGCCACAGCCATAAGTGCTGGAACTCGGGGTGCTGGGGGTTCAGCAGCACCCCCTGGTTGAACGTGGTTTCCCTCATACTCAGGGTTCACAGTTTGGTTCAGTGGCTCTCAGCATCTCCGCTACACAAATTTTTCCAGCATCCCTGGCCACAGCCTGTCTCTGCTCGGCCGTGATCAGCAGGCTCGGCTCTGTGGATAACATGCCAGAGGGATTTTTAAGGTGAGATTTAAAGGACAATAACAGAGACCCTGTTTTGGTTTTGCTAGGGACTTTTTGCCATGCAGAAGAGGCAGAGCTGAAGGGGAGATGCTGGCGGGTTGGGTTTATGACAGGTGGAGAGTGGGAGATAAATCATAGAGATACACAACAGACAGGCAGGCAGGTATTGCACGGAGAAGGATGGATACACGGCTGGATCGATTTCTCTCTAAAGAAAATATTTGGCTGACGTCATCTCCCTCTGTGAGAGACAGAGACTGACAGATTCAGAGACAGGCAGAGACTGAGGGAACTTTACCAAAGTAGGAGTCTTACACTGGCTGCATTGGGAAAGGCCGATCCAGCTGCCTGGAATTCTTCCTTTCTGTCCCCGGCCGTGATTCCTGTGTAGCACCATCCAGCTTTCTTATCCCAAACGGCCCATCGCCCAGGAGAGGTGCACAGCCTGGGCTCTTGGTATCCAACCCGGAAACCTAATCCACTCCGAAGCTAGGCAGGGCTGCCTGCAGCATATCACCCCACACTGCCACTGAGCCCCACAGCTTCCTCACAGCTTCCAGCTTCCTTATGGCTCTCTGTGGTCGTTAAATCCCCTTCAGGCCCTTCAGGACCAGGGCCCTGAATCCCCACCAGGCTCCCAGACTAAGACCGCAGCAGAGTCGCCAATTAATGGAGATTTTGCATCATTTGAGAGAACGCTCATAGACCCCCGGGACCAAGCCCTCCGCCGGCATCAGTAAGTGTAGCGCCATGGAACTGAAAGGGCCAGATCTCCAGTTCCACCACGGTCTGGATTCTGCTCTCTCTCCCCCTGACCTGACTCCTGGGGAACTCCACTGGATTTCCTGGGGCTGTTTCCCCTCACAGCCACACACCCTGTGTAAATCAGGAGTAACGCCATTGAATTGAAAGGAGCTGTGTAGATTTCTACCACCTGAGAATCTGACCCAGACATTGTGAGGGAGGGAGGGGACATTCATGCTCATCTAGGCTCTCCTGCGGTGTGACACAAGGCAGAGAATTCCCCCCGGAGGTGTGAAATAGGAGTAACCTGGGCCACAGGTTCAGCTGAAGGCCTCTGAATCCAACAGAGCTTTGTCCTTGGTTTGTATCCCCTGCTGTTCCCCTGCCCCTTCTCTGTGTCTCTGTGCACAGGGATGTATCATAGAATCATAGAATATCAGGCTTGGAAGGGACCTCAGGAGGTCATCTAGTCCAACCCCCTGCTCAAAAGCAGGACCCATCCCCAATTAAATCATCCCAGCCAGGGCTTTGTCAAGCCTGACCTTAAAAACTTCTAAGGAAGGAGATTCCACCACCTCCCTAAGCAACGCATTCCAGTGTTTCACCACCCTCCTAGTGAAAAAGGTTTTCCTAATATCCAACCTAAACCTCCCCCACTGCAACTTGAGACCATTACTCCTTTTCCTGTCCTCTTCCACCACTGAGAATAGTCTAGAACCATCCTCTCTGGGACCACCTCTCAGGTAGTTGAAAGCAACTATCAAATCCCCCCTCATTCTTCTCTTCCGCAGACTAAACAATCCCAGTTCCCTCAGCCTCTCCTCATAAGTCATGTGTTCCAGACCCCTAATCATTTTTGTTGCCCTTCGCTGGACTCTCTCCAATTTATCCACATCCTTCTTGTAGTGTGGGGCACAAAACTGCACACAGTACTCCAGATGAGGCCTCACCAATGTCCAATAGAGTGGGACGATCATGTCCCTCGATCTGCTCGCTATGCCCCTACTTATACATCCCAAAATGCCATTGGCCTTCTTGGCAACAAGGGCACACTGCTGACCCATATCCAGCTTCTCATCCACTGTCACCCCTAGGTCCTTTTCCGCAGAACTGCTGCCTAGCCATTCGGTTCCTAGTCTGTAGCTGTGCATTGGGTTCTTCCATCCTAAGTGCAGGACCCTGCACTTATCCTTATTGAACCTCATCAGATTTCTTTTGGCCCAATCCTCCAATTTGTCTAGGTCTTTCTGTATCCTATCCCTCCCCTCCAGCGTATCTACCACTCCTCCCAGTTTAGTATCATCCACAAATTTGCTGAGAGTGCAATCCACACCATCCTCCAGATCATTTATGAAGATATTGAACAAAACCGGCCCCAGGACCGACCCCTGGGGCACTCCACTTGACACCGGCTGCCAACTAGACATGGAGCCATTGATCACTACCCGTTGAGCCCGACAATCTAGCCAACTTTCTATCCACCTTATAGTGCATTCATCCAGCCCATACTTCTTTAACTTGCTGACAAGAATACTGTGGGAGACCGTGTCAAAAGTTTTGCTAAAGTCAAGGAACAACACGTCCACCGCTTTCCCCTCATCCACAGAGCCAGTAATCTCATCATAGAAGGCAATTAGATTAGTCAGGCATGACTTGCCCTTGGTGAATCCATGCTGACTGTTCCTGATCACTTTCCTCTCCTCTAAGTGCTTCAGAATTGATTCCTTGAGGACCTGCTCCATGATTTTTCCAGGGACTGAGGTGAGGCTGACTGGCCTGTAGTTCCCAGGATCCTCCTTCTTCCCTTTTTTTAAAGATGGGCACTACATTACCCTTTTTCCAGTCATCCGGGACCTCCCCCAATCACCATGAATTTTCAAAGATAATGGCCAATGGCTCTGCAATCACATCCGCCAACTCCTTTAGCACTCTCGGATGCAGCGCATCTGGCCCCATGGACTTGTGCTTGTCCAGCTTTTCTAAATAGTCCCAAACCACTTCTTTCTCCACAGAGGGCTGGTCACCTCCTCCCCATGCTGTGCTGCCCAGTGCAGCAGTCTGGGAGCTGACCTTGTTCGTGAAGACAGAGGCAAAAAAAGCATTGAGTACATTAGCTTTTTCCGCATCCTCTGTCACTAGGTTGCCTCCCTCATTCAGTAAGGGGCCCACACTTTACTTGACTTTCTTCTTGTTGCTAATATACCTGAAGAAACCCTTCTTGTTACTCTTAACATCTCTTGCTAGCTGCAACTCCAGGTGTGATTTGACCTTCCTGATTTCACTCCTGCATGCCTGAGCAATATTTTTATACTCTTCCCTTGTCATTTGTCCAATCTTCTACTTCTTGTAAGCTTCTTTTTTGTGTTTAAGATCAGCAAGGATTTCACTGTTAAGCCAAGCTGGTCGCCTGCCATATTTATTATTCTTTCTACACATAGGGATGGTTTGTCCCTGTAACCAATAAGGATTCTTTAAAATACAGCCAGTTCTCCTGGACTCCTTTCCCCCTCATGTTATTCTCCCAGGGGATCGTGCCCATCAGTTCCCTGAGGGAGTCAGTCTGCTTTTCTGAAGTCCAGGGTCCGTATTCTGCTGCTCTCCTTTCTTCCCTGTGTCAGGATCTTGAACTCAACAATCTCATGGTCACTGCCTCCCAGGTTCCCATCCACTTTTGCTTCCCCTACTAATTCTTCCCAGTTTGTGAGCAGCAGGTCAAGAAGAGCTCTGTCCCTAGTTGGTTCCTCCAGCACTTGCACCAGGAAATTGTCCCCTACACTTTCCAAAAACTTCCTGGATTGTCTGTGCACCGCTTTATTGCTCTCCCAGCAGATATCAGGGTGATTGAAGTCTCCCATGAGAACCAGGGCCTGAGATCTAGTAACTTCCGTGAGTTGCCAGAAGAAAGCCTCGTCCACCTCATCCCCCTGGTCCGGTGGTCTATAGCAGACTCCCACCACGACGTCACCCTTGTTGCTCACACTTATAAGCTTAATCCAGAGTCTCTCAGGTTTTTCTGCAGTTTCATACTTGAGCTCTGAGCAGTCATACTGCTCCCTTACATACAGTGCAACTCCCACACCTTTTCTGCCCTGCCTGTCCTTCCTGAACAGTTTATATCCATCCATGACAGTGCTCCAGTCATGTGAGTAATCCCACCAAGTCTCTGTTATTCCAATCACATCATAATTCCTTGACTGTGCCAGGACTTCCAGTTCTCCCTGCTTCTTTCCCAGGCTTCTTGCATTTGTGTTGGAGAATGGAGATCTCCCCTTCAGATCTGGTCAAAGATGGAGGACTCTGATCCACTTTAATTTGGCAGCTCACCCCTGTAGACAAAGGCAAATGGAGAAGCAACAGATGAGCTTGTTTGGTTCTCATCAGCCCCTCATCTTCCCCAGCGATTGCTCCTTATCACTGTTTCTTCTTCAGCCAAAATAAATCAGAACCTCTTAATATTGTGGGCCTTGGTGTAAATCTTTGTGGCTCCATCAAAGTCAGCAAACCTCTCCTGATAAGCACCAGCTGAGTGCCTGCTCCGTTCTTGTGATATTCAGTCCATCATCTCCTAAAGAATGGAGGGGCTTCTTGGGTCATCAGGGACTAGAACTGCTCTGGGGAACTGAGGCACTGAGAGATCTGGGAGGGGGTTTTCAAAGGAGCCAGGCACTCAACTCATATTGCAGTTTCAATGGGATTTGGGCGCCTGACTCTGTTGGCCTCCTTCCAAAACCCAAGCCTAAATCACTTGCCTAAGGTCACAAATTCTCTGGCAGTGCCAGGAAATAAGCTCACATCTCCTGAGTCCCAGGCTAATGGCTAAAGCACCAGACCTTCCTCATTTCCACATTATTAGATTATTAGAGATCAGATTAGATCTTTACCGGCATTAAACTCTATGAATTATTATTATAGCACCTGGAGACCCAGCCGAGATCAGAGCCCCTTGTGCCAGGCGCTGTAGAGACACAGAATACAAGACAATTTCTGTCCCCCAGAGCTCAATAGACAAAACCTCCACAAACATACAATGGAACTGAACTGAGCTGGGGGGTGAGGCATTGTGACGGATGCTGCAGAGACCCCCAGGAACTGAGATCTGGGCCCTGTTTCGCCGGGCACTGCACAGACACAGTGTGGAAAAGCCCACGCCATGATGAGCTCACAGTCTAGACAGACAAACTCCCCCTAGAACTGAATGGACAGTATAACTGACAAGGATGCCAGCTGCCTTTCCATTGCTGCTCCGGGTTACCCCTCAGCGCACTGAGGCCAGGGGATGGAGCTTTCTCCCTGCCTCCAGGACAGTGATGCAAAATCTGTCTGCAGCCCTCTTTGCTGGAGGAATCACACACGTTATTCTCACACTGTGAGCCCAGACAATCAGGGACAAGCCCTTAGTCTCACTAAAATAGAACCATGCCCTGGCGTAACCCTTTGCCTCTGTTTCAGAGTAGCAGCCGTGTTAGTCTGTCTCCGCAAAAAGAAAAGGAGGACTTGTGGAGTCTTAGAGACTAACAAATTTATTTGCGCATAAGCTGTAGCTCACGAAAGCTTATGCTCAAATAAATTCATTAGCCTTTAAGGTGCCACAAGTCCTCCTTCCCTTTGCCTCTGGTGTCTTAGGGGAAAAGCTGCTCTCTGCTGGGCAAAGAGACAAGAGACTGGTGCAACTTGATTAACCTCAATCTCCTTCCTCTTCGTTAGAAATGCTGCCCCCTCCTGGCCAGAGACACACACATTGAAGTGAATCCCCCTGTGGTTTCAGAGTAACAGCCGTATTAGTCTGGATTCACAAAAAGAAAAGGAGGACTTGTGGCACCTTAGAGACTAACCAATTTATTTGAGCATAAGCTTTTGTGAGCTACAGCTCACTTCATCGGATGCATACTGTGGAAAGTAGAAAGCTTATGCTCAAATAAATTGGTTAGTCTCTAAGGTGCCACAAGTCCTCCTTTTCTTTTTGATTAACCTCAATCTCCTTCCTTCCACATCTGATGAAGTGAGCTGTGGCTCACGAAAGCTTATGCTCAAATAAATTGGTTAGTCTCTAAGGTGCCACAAGTACTCCTTTTCTTTTTGCGAATACAGACTAACACGGCTGTTCCTCTGAAATCCTTCCTCTTCGTTACAAATGCTGCCCCCTGCTGGCCAGAGACACACACATTGAAGTGAATCCCCCTGTGGTTGTCACTGTTGGTATGTTTTGTGTCTGTGTTAAATAGTTCCCTTTCCCCTGGGTTTAACGCTCTGACTTGCCTCCCCCTGGACAAAGGGGGGATCCCCAGAGCTGGGCTTCATGGGAATGGGCAGAGCCAGTTCTGCACAAACACCCTGCCTCTGTCTCAGCCTTGTGCTGTAGGGCGCAGCCTGTGGCAACCGGAGATCAGCCTCGGTTTAATCCTCAGTGTCTCATGCTCCCCCAAGGAAGGTGGCTATTTTGTGCCCCTGGTGTATCTTGTGTATCTCCATTTCTGTTTCTTATGCCTGGCTGTCTGTCTCTCTCCCTGTCGATGTATCTATAAACCCACCCAACTCTTTTTTCTTTTCCCTTTCTTTTCTCCCTGTTCATTTGTTTTTATATTTTAACTTTTAATTTCCTTCCTCCCGCCAAACCTCCAGGCTCCTTAGGTCAGTGGTTCTCAACCAGGGGTACATGTACCCCGGGGGGTACACAGAGATCTTCCAGGGGGTGCATCAACTCATCTAGAGATTTGCTTAGTTTTACAACAGGCTACAGAAAAAGCGCTGGCGAAGTCAGTACAAACTAACATTTCATACAGACAATGACTGGTTTATACTGCTCTATATACTATGCACTGAAATGTAAGTAGAGTCGTTATATTTCAGTTGATTTATTTTATAATTATTTGGTACACAGGAGAAAGTCAACAATTGTTCAGTAACAGTGTGGCCAGGGCACGTCTGTATTTTTAGGTCTGATTTTGTAAACAAGTAATTTTTAAGTGAGGTGAAACTTGGGGGTACACAAGACAAACCAGACCCTTGGAAAGGGCACAGTAGTCTGGAAAGGTCTTTCCCTAGGAGGAATTCCCCAAGTGCATTCCCTCCTCAGCCTCTTTGTCTCAGCTCCCGACCCATGCGACAGGGATCCTTGCACAGCCCTGCCTCACCTGGGGGTGGGGGGCTGACCGTGTTAAGGAAGGTGACGCACGCTCAGAGATGCACTGTGTAAGAAGTAGGTGGTGGTGTTGTACCGCCTGCCAGCCTGACAGCTACCCTCCAGCTGGGGAGTTTTTGCACAGGCTGCCAGTGCTCCTGTGTCACTGTGTCTCCACGGCACAGAAGTAGGTGGCTGCATCTCCCAGCTGTGATTCTCTGATGTGCAGGGAGCTCAGCTGCTTCCCCTTGTCGAGCTCCGCCGTGAGGTTGGGCTCCTTGGTTTGTTTCCCATCGGACACCAGAATCAGCAGGGAGACAGGCTGGCCTCCGGGAAGCTGCCTGAACCACCGCAAACTCCTGAAATCGCTCGTCGTGTAGTGGCAGGTGATGCTGCTGTTCTGCCCTTCCCGAGTGACCGCAGACAGGTTCTGGTGCACCTCGGCCTGGCAGCTCCCCCCTGCGGGCAGAAGGCAAAAGACACACCCCATAGATGACAGGGCACTTCTGCCCAGTTCACACACTGGCCGGATGCAAAGCCCGGTGGAGTTTCTCTTCATTTCCAGGGGCTTGCATCTGGCCCACGACTGCTGTTTTCCTTAGATTACTGCTGTCAGTGAGATTCCCAAAGGCACAGTAAGAGACATCCCTTGCCCCAAAGAGCTTACAGATTAAATAGTCAAGCAAAGGGTGGGAGGGGAAACTGAGGCACAGAAAAGGGAAGGAACTCCAGCAGGCCAGAGCTGGGAACTGAACCCAGGAGTCCTGTATCCCCATCCACTCCAGTACAGAGAATGGTGCGTGGCTAGCAAAGCAAAGGGAGAGTCAGAGAATTAGTCTTTGTCTCTTAAATCCACCATCACGTTCAGCATCTTCTGTAGCGTTTCCTGTCCCTGAACTTACAGGGAATGTTCACCAGCAGTAGCAGCAACTGTGGGAACGGCAGCCAGGATCTCTTCATTGTCCCTCAGCAAAGAAGCCATATAGCCGGGTGTTCCCCGTTCAGTACAAAAGGTTCTGTCCCCTCACAGGTAGATTTAATTTTCCCCCTGGGACAAATTTACCAGCTCCTCCTCCTCAGGGCCGGTGCAAGGATGTTTCGCGCCCTAGGCAAAACTTCCACCGTGCGCCCGTCCCCCCAGGAGCCCTGTGGCAGCTCCCCGCCCCCCCACCCCCAGCCCGAGGAGCTGTGTGTAGCAGCTCCCTGCCCCCCTCCCTTCCTCCCTCCCCTCAGCCCGGGAAGCCATGTGGCAGCTCCCTGCCCCCCCCCACCCCATCGGCCTGAGGAGCCATGCGGCAGCTCCCCACCCCAGCTCACCTCTGCTCTGCCTCCTCCCCGGAGCGCGCTTTTGGCCACTCCCAACCACTTGGCGCCCTAGGCGGCTGCCTAGTTTGCCTAGTGGTTGCACCGGCCCTGCTCCTCCTGAACGAGGAGCCTCTTCGGTACCCACAGGCTGCAGCTACGGGGTAGCCTAAGACAGCCAGGAAATGAGTCCCAGGGAGTCACTTCGCAGAACTGCTTTGAGCAAGTGGGTGCCCTGAGTGGGCAGAGCCTGGCTTCTAGACACAGATGGGTTGTGGGGAAGAGCCAGGGCTGTGGGTGAAGAGCTTGAGTGATGGGCGGAATTTGGGCTGTGCATGGAATTTGGAGAGGGCACGGGCCTTGGATGGGCTCGGGCTGTCGGCCTGGCTTAAATTGTGCTAGACTCTGGCTCACAATCTGAAGGTTACCTGCCCTCACCCTCCTCAGATTTGCCCCTTGATAACAGAAACACTATTTGCTCTAAATTCAGAGGGACATGGGTACAAGAAACATCCTGCTCACATCTCACTCATTGTGCCCATCGGACTTCTCCATTCCCTACAGCAGTTTTCCGCCAGCAGAGATTCCAAAGGGGACTAAGGGAGTTGGGTGCTCAGCTCTTTTATGCCTCTTTGCAACGTGCATCCCTGCTGGGCCTGAATGACCCACAGGGCTACAGACAGACGCGGCCACATTGCTTATTCTATTGGTGCCACAAACTGCTGAAGAGGATGAGCCTTCTCCCTCCCCTGAAATGTAACCCTCGTGAAAGTATGGTCATGACGTGGGCGACAGGGGATGGGTCACTGGATGATTCCCGGTTCTGTTCACTCCCTCTGGGGCACCTGGCAATGGCCACTGTCAGGAGACAGGATACTGGGCAGAATGGACCTTTGGTCTGACCCAGTCTGGGCGTTCTAATGTTCTTAAGTAGATTTCACGTGTCTAGAGGAATAATCCGCCAGTATAAGTGTTACAGGCTACTTACACACAAGGAAGTGATGTTTCCTGCTGCATCGGGCATGACGGCGATTTCTTCAAAACGATCTTATATTAGAATATGGAGAAAGGAAAAATGTCTCTTCTCATTCTCTGCAGTCTTAATGCTTCATTATCGAGCTCCCTCGCTTTCCTGATCCACTAGGGCTAGATTTCCTGTTGCACATCTGTCTATGCAGCCATTTAGCCACCCTGCCCACTGCTTTGTCCATCCCTCCCTCTTGCTGCAATATCACCCGTCTCTGTGGCATGTGAGGGGGGATAGTAAAATCATTTCCCACATAGACCCTGAGGGGTCTACAAATCTTTGCACACACACACCCCCTCTCCTCCCTGGCAGCTGCCGTGGATTTTGTAGTCGTGCAAGTACACAGCTGAGGGCCCAGGCTGTGGAAGCTGAGAGAACAATTGTGGTGTCCAAGGCCATGGTGAGGGAATCTCCCTGTTCAGAGCCACCCATGATCCTTAATATCATGAACTGCACGGAGCTGCCTGGGAACTGCCGGTAGCAATGGATGCTCTGCTCTCTCCCTGGTAACTGGAGCTGTAAGTATTCTCCCTCACCGAATGACAGCGTATGGGCCTTGGGCCCTGTGGGGAAAACAGGGCGAGGGAGGCCAAAGGAGGTGATGCCCAGGGAGGCGGGGGCGGGTGTTTGGCTGGAAGTCCCCTTACAGTGGAGGGCTAGAGATGAGCCACCAGGAGACAGACGGAGTTTTACAAGCTGCACGTGGTTCTGTTGTGCAGAGAAGAGGAAAGGCTGACCACAAAGAGATAGAATTGGCATAAATGCAGTTCTTTGTTTATAAAATACCAAGTGATGCCAAACTCTTAAATCCTGCATGAGTGTGAGGCGGGAAGTGTGTGTGTGTGAGAGAGAGAGTAACAAAGACTGAGTACAAAAGGGTGTAATACCTGGCAGCAGAAGGAAGTTCATGGGTGCTGTGGGGTCTGCCAGATCCTGCAATGAAAGGCACGACTGGGTCCTTTTGCCTAGAGATCTAAGTCTGACACAGGAAATTCTCTGGGTGTGGGCTGCATTCTGGGGGCCAGTCTGTTTATCTAGGAGTGTGCCGTGTTGTTGTAGCTGTGTGGGTCCCACTCTATTGGAGAGACAAGGTGGTGAGGTCATATCTTTTATTGGACCAACTTCTGTTGGTGGGAGAGACCGGCTTCCCAGCGGAGGAAGAGCTCTGTGTAGCTGGAAAACTCGTCTTCCCAACAGAAGTTGGTCCAATAAAGGATGTTATCTAGGAGTGTGCATGGATCTGTCTCTGAGATGAAATGTGTGCGTGTGTCATGGTGTATATGTGGAGAGATCTATATTTCTGAGTGTGTATGAAGGGGTAGGTATGTCAGAGAATGCCTCTGTGTGTGTGATTTCAGTGTGAGGGTTTCTGTCTGTGTGTTAGAATCTGCCTATGTGTGTGAGTCTAGGTGAGATATTTTGTGTGTGTGAGTGAGAGAGAGAGAGAGAGAGGTGAATGTGTATGTCTGTGCAAATGTGTCTGTGTATATGTATGTCAGGTTGCGTGTCAGTGTGTCATTGTGTATGTGAGAATGTCTGTGTGCATGTTACCAGTCTGAAAGTGTTTGACCTGAATAAGAGGGAAAATCACATGGGAATTACTGAGTTACCGGATTGTCTTCCCAGGGAATGCTTCCCCATTGACTAGAATTGCAGGGCTAGGAAGCTATTTTTGATATAAAACCACCCGATCCAGGCAATTGCGGAAGACGAAAAGGTTTATAATTTTCCAGAAAGAAAAGGAGGATTTGTGGCACCTTAGAGACTAACCAATTTATTTGAGCATAAGCCTTCGTGAGCTACAGCTCACTTCATGGGATGCATTCAGTGGGGAGATTTATATACAGAATCACAGAATATCAGAGTTGGAAGGGACCTCAGGAGGTCATCTAGTCCAACCCCCTGCTCAAAGCAGGACCAATCCCCAATTTTTGCCTCAGATCCCTAAATGGCCCCCTCAAGGATTGAACTCATTATTTTCTTTGTTGGGCCTGTCCTGTAGTAGGTGACTTCTGGGTACTCTTCTGGCTCTGTCAATCTGTTTCTCCACTTCAGCAGGTGGGTACTGTAGTTGTAAGAATGCTTGATAGAAATAACAGAACGCCACTAGCCGTCACCTTCAGCCCCCAACTAAAACCTCTCCAACGCATCATCAAGGATCTACAACCTATCCTGAAGGACGACCCATCACTCTCACAGATCTCGGGAGACAGGCCAGTCCTTGCTTACAGACAGCTCCCCAACCTGAAGCAAATACTCACCAGCAACCACATACCACACAACAGAACCACTAACCCAGGAACCTATCCTTGCAACAAAGCCCGTTGCCAACTGTGTCCACATATCTATTCAGGGGCCACCATCACAGGGCCTAATCACATCAGCCACACTATCAGAGGCTCATTCACCTGCACATCTACCAATGTGATATATGCCATCCTGTGCCAGCAATGCCCCTCTGCCATGTACATTGGCCAAACTGGACAGTCTCTACGTAAAAAAATAAATGGACACAAATCAGACGTCAAGAATTATAACATTCATAAACCGGTCAGAGAACACTTCAATCTCTCTGGTCACTCCATTACAGACCTAAAAGTGGCAATACTTTAACAAAAAAACTTCAGAAACAGACTCCAATGAGAGACTGCTGAACTGGAATTAATTTGCAAACTGGATATAATTAATTTAGGCTTGAATAGAGACTGGGAGTGGATGGGTCATTACACAAAGTAAAACGATTTCCCCATGTTTATTTCCCCATCCCCACCCCCCACTGTTCCTCAGACATTCTTGTCAACTGCTGGAAATGGCCCACCTTGATTATCATTACAAAAGGTTCCCCCCTCACACCCAGCTCTCCTGCTGGTAATAGGTCACCTTACCTGATCACTCTTGTTACAGTGTGTATGGTAACACCCATTGTTTCATGTTCTCTGTGTATATAAATCTCCCCACTGGATTTTCCACTGCATGCATCCGATGAAGTGAGCTGTAGCTCACAAAAGCTTATGCTCAAATAAATTGGTTAGTCTCTAAGGTGCCACAAGTACTCCTTTTCTTTTTGCAAATACAGACTAACACGGCTGCTACTCTGAAACCTGTAATTTTCCAGGTGTTTTTTCAAGGTTCCTCCTTAAATTACTGACCCCTCTTCTCCTGCCTTTATTCTATTCACATTTCTTTTATTCTAGTCCATTCCAATGAATTCTTTTCTGTTCCATTCTGTTCTTATTACCTCTAGCCTACTCTGTTCTACTTTCCTTTCTTCTCTTCTGTGCTCATATCCTTCCATTCCATTCTAATGTCTTCTTGTCTGCTCTCTTCGGTCCTTGTGGCCTGCCGCACCCAGGGTTTCATGACGGGCTGCCTGTGCTCACCTAGCACGGTGCTCCATGGCACACAGATACACAGCAGAGTCTTCCAGGCAGCTGCTGTTCAGATACAAGAAGCTGCTTTTGGTTTTGGTGTCCAGGCTCATGGTGAAATTCTCTCTAGTGTCTCTGCCGCTAGAGGACAGGGAGGCCATGAACCGCAGCTGGCCTCCCTGGGGCTGGCGGTACCAATGCACGCTGTACTCGGTGCCCGTGTAGGAGCAGTTGAGCTGGATGGGTTCTCCTTCATGGGCAGGGGCCTGGGACCGGTCCTGGGTCACCGTGTATTGGGCCAAAGTACCTGGGGGGAGGAGGTTGGTTTTAGTTCAGGTTTTCTTGCTCAGCAATGACAGAAAAATACATGCACCTCTGTGTAGACAAGGGAGAAAACAAGCAAACGGAAATACACCCTTCCCTCTGTACCGTCTGTCCATCCATCCATCCACCTTCCTTTTGCGCTGTCTGCCTGTCCATCCATCCACCCTTCCCTCTTTGCTGTCTTTTCATTTGTCTCTCTATCACTCTGCACCATCTGTCCATCCTTCCCTCTGTGCTGTCTGTCTGTCCATCCATTCACCCTTCCCTCTGCTCTGCCCATCCTTCCCTCTGCACTGTCGGTCTGTCTACCCACGGGCTCCCATCCCCGGGGTATCGGAGTGCCTTTCTTTCAGAAAAGCCTGGAAATCCCAACCCGTGGCGCCGTGCTCAGAGCAGAGCCTTGAATACCTGGAGCCAGCACCAGCAGCAAAGCGGGCAGGCTCATTGTCAGGGACCCAGCTGCACAGTGAAGTGGCTGGACGAGGTGAAGCTCTGACACCGCTCAGCCTCCAGGGGTGGCCTTCAGGCTGGAAGGAAATCGGTACATTTACCCTGCTCAAGTGGGTGGGGGAGGGAAAGGGTTTTGCTTCTGAGTGCCCTGGGCCTGATCCTCCACTGGTGCAGATTAACTGGGTTCCATCAGAGTCACTGGGCTGGTTCCCCAGCTGGAGCAAACTGGCCATAGCTCCGCTGGAGACCATGGGCAGATCCAGGGCTGATGTAAATCACTGGAGCTGCATTTAAATCCGGGGCAGCTGGTCCCATTTCTGACAGTTAAGGCTCTGTCCCTATAATTCATGGATTTCCGTCTCTGTTGTGCTCTCCTGGGTTAAGCAATACTTATGTAGCGTGCACACACCAACATCAAGGAAGCAAAAATAAGATGGTTATAAGCCTCTGGCCAAAGGGGGAACAAGGCAAGGCATCAGCCTGTCTCCCTAGCAGGCAAAGAAATGTATCAGGATTTTTTTTTAAATGGTGAGGGGTAGCAAATGCAAAGGGAATTTCAGTCAAATGCAGATTGATGTAGCCGTAAGTGGTTGGAGTGGAACAGCCACTAAGTGGCAGCAGAGGGTAAGAAATATGAAGAGGGCTGGTGTTACCTTAAGGTGTATTCTGAGAATGGGTTAGAGGATCCATTGGGCCTGGCGTCCCATCTCCAAAACAGGCTAGTGCCGCACTGTGATAAAGGCTGCCAGCCTCTAAGAAATTACATGGGAAGCAGGGGAAGGCAGACAAGGGGTGGGAGGGAAAACAGATGTGCAGAGAGCGGAAAGGACTTGCCCAAGTTCATATAGCAGAGTCAAGATGACTTAGACTGTAAGTTCTTTAGGGAAGGGTATGGGCTGTCTGTCTGTGCATCTACACGCCCTCGGTACTACTGCCAATAATAATAAAACCGTCCTATTGTCAGTGCTAATGCTCAGTCCACCAGGCCAAGTTGCTTTCCTATGTACTTGCAGAGAAAGGCAGAACAAGAAACCACAGTTGGACGGCACAACCAGACAAATGCAAGTAGGCTCAGCAGAATTCAGTTTTTATTTTTTTATAATTTTGATGAACCACATCCATGGGGTATTTTTAAGCATTTTAAAAATTATTTTTATCTAGTTGTACAAAATTAGCCGGGGTGAGGAGTGGGGGGGCAACATCGAATATGACAATATACAAAGTAAGTATCCTTAAATTAAACTATAAAAAATTCTCAAGCAGAATTGTACCTATCTTTACCTATCTGTAAATTTCAGTTTTTACAGATGGAAATATTTTTTCATCAGTTTGTGTGCACAGGGAAATCGATGTTGACCAACATTTGCCAATAAAAGTCTGATTCCTCCACGCCTAGAAAATAAGACATACTTTTTTTTAACAGTGAGGGTGATTATCTATTGGACTCAACAGTCGAGGGAAGTGGAGGATTTTCCATCCCTTGAAGTCTTTGGACCCAGACTGGAGGCTTTTCAGGAAGATGATGATTTATTGAGATTAATACAGGGGCTACTCAGAGAAATTCTCCAGCCTGTGATATGCAAGAGATCAGACCAGAGGATCTAACGGTCCTTTCTGGCCTTAAACTCTCTGTTTCGGAAGGTGTCAGTCCCCATAATTCATTGTATAAAACTAGCCTGGAGTGAAATAATTTCATCCGGGGACTCAGTTTTGTCTAAAGCAGATGGAATGCACTATAAGGTGGGTAGAAAGCTGGCTAGATTGTCGGGCTCAACGGGTAGTGATCAATGGCTCCATGTCTAGTTGGCAGCCGGTATCAAGTGGAGTGCCCCAAGGGTCGGTCCTGGGGCCGGTTTTGTTCAATATCTTCATAAATGATCTGGAGGATGGTGTGGATTGCACTCTCAGCAAATTTGCGGATGATACTAAACTGGGAGGAGTGGTAGATACGCTGGAGGGGAGGGATAGGATACAGAAGGACCTAGACAAATTAGAGGATTGGGCCAAAAGAAATCTGATGAGGTTCAATAAGGATAAGTGCAGGGTCCTGCACTTAGGACAGAAGAACCCAATGCACAGCTACAGACTAGGGACCGAATGGCTAGGCAGCAGTTCTGCGGAAAAGGACCTAGGGGTGACAGTGGACGAGAAGCTGGATATGAGTCAGCAGTGTGCCCTTGTTGCCAAGAAGGCCAATGGCATTTTGGGATGTATAAGTAGGGGCATAGCGAGCAGATCGAGGGACGTGATCGTTCCCCTCTATTCGACATTGGTGAGGCCTCATCTGGAGTACTGTGTCCAGTTTTGGGCCCCACACTACAAGAAGGATGTGGATAAATTGGAGAGAGTCCAGCGAAGGGCAACAAAAATGATTAGGGGTCTGGAACACATGAGTTATGAGGAGAGGCTGAGGGAGCTGGGATTGTTTAGCCTGCAGAAGAGAAGAATGAGGGGGGATTTGATAGATGCTTTCAACTACCTGAAAGGGGGTTCCAAAGAGGATGGCTCTAGACTGTTCTCAATGGTAGCAGATGACAGAACGAGGAGTAATGGTCTCAAGTTGCAGTGGGGGAGGTTTAGATTGGATATTAGGAAAAACTTTTTCACTATGAGGGTGGTGAAACACTGGAATGCGTTACCTAGGGAGGTGGTAGAATCTCCTTCCTTAGAGGTTTTTAAGGTCAGGCTTGACAAAGCCCTGGCTGGGATGATTTAACTGGGAATTGGTCCTGCTTCGAGCAGGGGGTTGGACTAGATGACCTTCTGGGGTCCCTTCCAACCCTGATATTCTATGATTCTATGAATGCTAATAGCAGCCTTGTGGTTAAAACAAATAGGCCAGAGCCTGGGAGATCTAAGATGTGAGCCTCCTGCTTTCCCGAGGGGCAGGCTCACTCCTATCAGCAGTATCCTTGTTCTCATTTAGTGTCACCTAGATCAGCGTTCAGCAACCCCGTCCCAAGCAGAGCATTTACTCCCAAAAAGGAGAAGGACCAGAAACTCCATAAAGTCCACCCAGGACTCTGGCCCAGATCCTCCAGGATATTTAGGCACTTGACTCCCATTGATCTCAGCCAGGACTTGGGCTTTTATTACTGATGTTGATGTTATATGGGAGGTTTCAGAGTAACAGCCGTGTTAGTCTGTATTCGCAAAAAGAAAAGGAGGACTTGTGGCACCTTAGAGACTAACACATTTATTTGAGCATGAGCTTTCGTGAGCTACAGCTCACTTCATCGGATGCATACCGTGGAAACTGCAGAAGACATTATATACACACAGAGACCATGAAACAATACCTCCTCACACCCCACTGTCCTGCTGGTAATAGCTTATCTAAATTGATCATCAAGTTGGGGAGTTGGATCATCAATATGGGAGTTGCTCAGAGAGCATGAGGATAAGTGTGAGGATAGCGAGAGATGTCAAGAGTAACAAGAAGGGTTTCTTCAGGTATGTTGGCAACAAGAAGAAAGCCAAGGAAAGTGTGGGCCCCTTAATGAATGAGGGAGGCAACCTAGTGACAGAGGATGTGGAAAAAGCTAATGTACTCAATGCTTTTTTTGCCTCTGTCTTCACGAACAAGGTCAGCTCCCAGACTGCTGCGCTGGGCATCACAACAGGGGGAATAGATGGCCAGCCCTCTGTGGAGAAAGAGGTGGTTAGGGACTATTTAGAAAAGCTGGACGTGCACAAGTCCATGGGGCCGGACAAGTTGCATCCGAGAGCGCTAAAGGAATTGGCGGCTGTGATTGCAGAGCCATTGGCCATTATCTTTGAAAACTCGTGGCGAACAGGGGAAGTTCCAGATGACTGGAAAAAGGCTAATGTAGTGCTAATCTTTTAAAAAGGGAAGAAGGAGGATCCTGGGAACTACAGGCCAGTCAGCCTCACCTCAGTCCCCGGAAAAATCATGGAGCAGGTCCTCAAAGAATCAATCCTGAAGCACTTACATGAGAGGAAAGTGATCAGGAACAGTCAGCATGGATTCATCAAGGGAAGGTCATGCCTGATTAATCTAATTGCCTTCTATGATGAGATTACTGGTTCTGTGGATGAAGGGAAAGCAGTGGATGTATTGTATCTTGACTTTAGCAAAGCTTTTGACACGGTCTCCCACAGTATTCTTGTCAGCAAGTTAAAGAAGTATGGGCTGGATGAATGCACTATAAGGTGGGTAGAAAGCTGGCTAGATTGTCGGGCTCAACGGGTAGTGATCAATGGCTCCATGTTTAGTTGGCAGCCGGTGTCAAGTGAAGTGCCCCAGGGGTCGGTCCTGGGGCCGGTTTTGTTCAATATCTTCATAAATGATTTGGAGGATGGTGTGGATTGCACTCTCAGCAAATTTGCGGATGATACTAAACTGGGAGGAGTGGTAGATACAATGGAGGGCAGGGATAGGATACAGAGAGACCTAGACAAATTGGAGGATTGGGCCAAAACAAATCTGATGAGGTTCAATAAGGATAAGTGCAGGGTCCTGCACTTAGGACGGAAGAACCCAATGCACAGCTACAGACTAGGGACCGAATGGCTAGGCAGCAGTTCTGCGGAAAAGGACCTAGGGGTGACAGTGGACGAGAAGCTGGATATGAGTCAGCAGTGTGCCCTTGTTGCCAAGAAGGCCAATGGCATTTTGGGATGTATAAGTAGGGGCATAGCGAGCAGATCGAGGGACGTGATCGTCCCCCTCTATTGGACATTGGTGAGGCCTCATCTGGAGTACTGTGTCCAGTTTTGGGCCCCACACTACAAGAAGGATGTGGATAAATTGGAGAGAGTCCAGCGAAGGGCAACAAAAATGATTAGGGGTCTGGAACACATGACTTATGAGGAGAGGTTGAGGGAACTGGGATTGTTTAGTCTGCAGAAGAGAAGAATGAGGGGGGATTTGATAGCTGCTTTCAACTACCTGAGAGGTGGTTCCAGAGAGGATGGTTCTAGACTATTCTCAGTGGTGGAAGAGGACAGGACAAGGAGTAATGGTCTCAAGTTGCAGTGGGGGAAGTTTAGGCTGGATATTAGGAAAACCTTTTTCACTAGGATGGTGGTGAAACACTGGAATGCGTTACCTAGGGAGGTGGTGGAATCGCCTTACTTATAAGTTTTTAAGGTCATGCTTGACAAAGCCCTGGCTGGTATGATTTAATTGGGGATTGGTCCTGCTTTGAGCAGGGGGTTGGACTAGATGACCTCCTGAGGTCCCTTCCAACCCTGATATTCTATGATTCTATGATTCTATGATAAGTAACAGCATAAAACCCTAAGGAAGGCAACCCAGGGAGCTGCAGCAGTGGTTAAAATGGGCAGGCTGTTGCTTCCTGTCAGGTTCTTTGTTTGTGTGAGACACTTTATCCCTCTTTGCAAGATGGTTTTGTCTTTGTAAAAGGTAGAATTAACAGCCCAGACTAGACAGGGGATCGGACGACCAGTTGCTGTAAATCGGTCATCGCTCCACTGGAGTCAATGGGCCAGATCAGTAGCTGGGTGAATTGGTGTTACTGCAATAGACTCAGTGATGCCAGATGCCCAGCTGGTGTAAATTCGAGTAGCCAAATTACACCCGCTGAGCCTCTGGCCCGCTGAGGGCTGTGAAGCAGACAGAGCCGAGAAAGCTGCAGAGCCGTAACGAGGGTCTTAACAAGCCGCGCAGTGTTTTCCTGTTGCTAGGGCAAAATGTTACCATGTAACTTCTGGTTCCCATTGCGGCTCATTAAAAATCTTGCAGTTCCTCCCTGTGATGACTTTTTAATTGTTGCCTTTGCTACCTGTTTGCAAGGTCTGCAATCCCCAGGGTTAATTAGGGAAAGCTTTGAATTAATGCCCCCATGGGGCTTGTTAGCAGCAGTGTGAGCGGTTGGCAACCAGTGAGTGTATGTTTGGAAAAGAAGGCAATTGTAGCTAAAGGAAACCCAGCTGTCTGCAAAGTGGAGCTAAGCCAAGGTGAGATATGAGCAAGGCCCAAAGTCCCTCGAGAACAATTACGATGTAACAAGCAGAAGCAAAAATGTAAAGCCAGATCCCCACCTGGTGTAAATCAGCCAGAGGTCAGTCGAGTTCAGTGGGATTCCGCTGATTTACTCCTCCTGACAAAATGGACCTGGGGTCCATGGAGAATTTCTCAGCAGCAATCACTCACAAATGGATGCTAAAGACAAGCAGAGTGGCACATTATGGTTAAACACCCTGTGACAGCCAGATGGCTCGTGGGTGGTCTGGAAATGGGATACGGGGCCTTCCCCCTCTTGGGGGCACCAGCTGCAATCCCGTCCTGGAGCAGCAGGATTGGCTGGCTCCGAGCGGGGCGGGGGGGATGTGGAATGGGGCTTCTCCACTCTAGAGGCAGCTGGCTATGATCTGGCCCTAGGTCAGGGGGACTTCCTGGCTCAGGGGGTTAGGATCGGGTATGAGGCCTTTCCCCACTAAGTGATGCTGGCTTCAATCTGCCTCCAATCCAGGGAATTTGGGAACGGCATATGGGGCAGTGGCTCCAGTCCACTAGTGGCTGTGGGTCACTGAAGTAAAGTGGCTGTTCGACTGGCTCTGTAAAAGTATCTGGCAGTGGCCCGGGCACGTAATAGTGGAAACACTGCAACATCGGGCACCAGCTCCCAGCCCTGTTGTATCATTTGTCAGAGACACCAAGTGTCAAATGCGGCAGTAACTCTGAACTCCCATCTCGCTCCTGGTGCTGACCATGCTGGGGAATGGGTCTGAGCTGGTGCTGGCCCCGGTGCCCTAGTCTGGCGCTGTGCTGCAGGGAGCAGGGTGGGAGGTTCAGTAGGGGGCGCTTTCCCCTCACAGTCAGTGCTGACCCCAATGCCCCAGGAGGGCACTAGGGGGCGCTGTGCTGCAGGGAGCAGGGTGGGAGGTTCAATAGGGGGCGCTCTCCCCTCACAGTCAGTGCTGACCCCAATGCCCCAGGAGGGCACTAGGGGGCGCTGTGCTGCAGGGAGCAGGGTGGGAGGTTCAGTAGGGGGCGCTCGCCCCTCAGAGTCGGTGCTGACCCCAATGCCCCAGGAGGGCACTAGGGGGCGCTGTGCTGCAGGGAGCAGGGTGGGAGGTTCAGTAGGGGGCGCTCGCCCCTCAGAGTCGGTGCTGACCCCAATGCCCCAGGAGGGCACTAGGGGGCGCTGTGCTGCAGGGAGCAGGGTGGGAGGTTCAGTAGGGGGCGCTCTCCCCTCAGAGTCGGTGCTGACCCCAATGCCCCAGGAGGGCACTAGGGGGCGCTGTGCTGCAGGGAGCAGGGTGGGAGGTTCAGTAGGGGGCGCTCGCCCCTCAGAGTCGGTGCTGACCCCAATGCCCCAGGAGGGCACTAGGGGGCGCTGTGCTGCAGGGAGCAGGGTGGGAGGTTCAGTAGGGGGCGCTCTCCCCTCAGAGTCGGTGCTGACCCCAATGCCCCAGGAGGGCACTAGGGGGCGCTGTGCTGCAGGGAGCAGGGTGGGAGGTTCAGTAGGGGGCGCTCGCCCCTCAGAGTCGGTGCTGACCCCAATGCCCCAGGAGGGCACTAGGGGGCGCTGTGCTGCAGGGAGCAGGGTGGGAGGTTCAGTAGGGGGCGCTCGCCCCTCAGAGTCGGTGCTGACCCCAATGCCCCAGGAGGGCACTAGGGGGCGCTGTGCTGCAGGGAGCAGGGTGGGAGGTTCAGTAGGGGGCGCTCTCCCCTCAGAGTCGGTGCTGACCCCAATGCCCCAGGAGGGCACTAGGGGGCGCTGTGCTGCAGGGAGCAGGGTGGGAGGTTCAGTAGGGGGCGCTCGCCCCTCAGAGTCGGTGCTGACCCCAATGCCCCAGGAGGGCACTAGGGGGCGCTGTGCTGCAGGGAGCAGGGTGGGAGGTTCAGTAGGGGGCGCTCTCCCCTCAGAGTCGGTGCTGACCCCAATGCCCCAGGAGGGCACTAGGGGGCGCTGTGCTGCAGGGAGCAGGGTGGGAGGTTCAGTAGGGGGCGCTCGCCCCTCAGAGTCGGTGCTGACCCCAATGCCCCAAGGTCGTGCTAGCAGGCTCAATGCAGTGGGAATTTCCCTCTTTTGGGTTACACTTGAAACCAGCACTTTACTATTAGTGACCTTGTTGCTCTTCCTTCGAGCTAGCCCTGGTATCCAGCCCAGACTCAGACTTAGCTTGTAACATTTTGTCGCCTTCAGTTCACATTTTTGTTTTGAACTGGCTACAGGACTCTCCTTCCTCTACTATAAGGCACTGTTATAGTGCACTGTAAAACAGCCACAGCATCCCACCCCAGAAGTGGCTACTCTAGAGCTGCCAGTGAGGCATCTCCCAGGTGGGTTATTTAGCTAACATTTCTCAACAGTCTGAAGTTTTGGGATGAAAAGGCCTCAGGATTGGCAATCAGTACAATTATTATTAATCATTAAAAGGATCAGGCAACTGCAAGTACTGTTTAAAGTATTGCACAGGCTTGTTTCTCCTGAAAAAAAAAAAGTACCAGTCGTTATTAGCACTCGGCATCAACTAAATAGATGACAGGGTTCCACAAGAGAGAACGTGTGGCAGCCATTATTGTAACTCGGCTTCGGTACTCTTTCCTGGAGTTGGACAAAACATGGTGGATGGATTGATCAATAGATGAGATATTGTTTGCAGTGTCGCAGCCATGGTGGTCCCAGGGTCTGGGAGAGAAAAGGGGGTAAGATAATACCTTTCTTGGGCAACTTCTGCTGGTGGAGGGGACAAGCTTTCGAGCTAGGCATAGCTTTTCCCCAGGTCTGGAGCTGGGAATCAGTGTCACACAGCTAAATACAAAGGACTTGGGCCCAGATCCTCCCATTGATTTCAATGATGATCTGGACTTTTATTATTGCTATTGATTTTATACGGAAGTTGCTCAGATACTGCGGTGATAAGTAATAGAATAAACAGGGCCCTCACATGTCGGGGAAGAAGGGTACACTTTACCAGGGCCCAGCCCAGGTTGCAATCCCCATTACCATGAGGAAAAAATTGAGGCTAAATTGTAGATCATTCCTGCAGATATTTATAGAAACTTATTTCCCTGTATCTATTGGACATACCCTGGACATATCTATTGTCCTGATCTTGTGAGATTTGATGGAGCTAATCAGAAGCAGTGTTAGAGCAGTCTCAAGCCACATTCTGAACAGTGAGTTGCTGGGCCTGAGGCCCTTCTCTAGAATAGAGAGCCTGCTTGTGCCATTAAACTAGCGCGTGTAGTTTGAGACTGAGAGACAGAGACTTGTGCTCCTCTGTGTGACATGGTCTATCAAGATCAAGAACTACCCGCCCCAGAGTTCCTTGTGCAAAGGCAGGAGAGAGGGACAGCTGGTGGGAGGGGCAAAGCACCATAAGACAGTGGGAGCTAGTAATGCTGCTTCTTCTGGGAGGATTTGCAGTCCCAAAATATATGTGAGTAAGTGTCTAATTCGCTCACAGTTACACACACCTAGGGTGACCAGCTGTCCCATTTTTAAAGGGACAGTCCCGTTTTTTGGGACTTTTTCTTATATAGGTGCCTATTACCTCCCACCCCATCCCGTTTTTTCACAGTTGTTATCTGGTAACCCTACACACACCCCATACTGCCATGTCTGGTGGTGGCTCTAAATACAAATCAGGCAGCCAGAAACATAAGGAGGTAAAAGAAAGGGAACTAAAAGAAGCTAAAGGATGCCAATCTATCCTCCAGTTTTTCAAATCAGACACGGCCTTTCTGCAGTCAGGCAACGTACTAACCAGGGAAGCAAATGAAGAAAATAAGATGAAAATTATTTCAATACAGAGACTGTGTCTGTGGCACTGGCAATTGGTAACACAGAAAAGCTGCCAGAACATGTGACTCCAACCTAATGCGTGAAGATAGTTGAGTCGTATCATCATCATACAGAAGGTTTATGAGACGTAGGCGAGAGTAGTGCGCGTGAGAGTGTACGTGTGGGATGAGGGATTGCGGTATGTGTACGGGAGGGGGCCCATGTTACATGTGTGTACTGGGCCTGAAAAAGCTATGCTTGGACCCTGAGAATAAAACCGAGAGGAAGGTAACACAGGCCGCTCCAGGAATAGCTAAAATGCTCAGCCTGTCACTTCTCTTCAGGTTCTTATGTTGTATGAGACGTTTTATCATAAGGGGCTCACACATGTGGTCGGAGACCACTTGAAATGAAATGGTCACTTAACACCTCTGCAGGCATAGGATAAAGGAAGGTTAGTAGGCACCACGGGATGTTACATCCAATTGGAATGAGCCATAAACTCATGACTCTGCTTGTTGGGATTCCCTCCAAGACCTTTTCCCCTCAGTTGATCCAGAACAGCTTGACACTTCACCCAGCTCTCTGTGATCCAAAAACTCACTTCTACTCCAGATCTCATCACTCATGTCTCTTTATTCGGCTTACAGCAAAGGTACGCTGAGTTGATCTGACTCAAGTGTAGGGGGTGAGTATAGGACATACCACACATCCAAAGTTACACAGCCAGCATCTTCCTTTAAATACATTATATATATGTATTTACATTACATTGCATGTACTATACTTTGTATCACACATTCTGGGGTTGGCTTGGTTACTTTGCAGCATGCTCTGTCCAAGCATTGTCCTCACTCAACCGACTCTTTACCTCATCTCTACATTCCTAACTTATCTTGTCCACTGTTATCTTGTTTGTAGTGAACTTGGTGTCCTTGGGTGTTCTCCCTCTTCTCTTAGCTGGCTTGGACAGTCTGACTTCTTAGCCTACTGACCCACTTACTTATTTTATTTAGCACAGACATTCTGTTTTCAGCCTAATGATCTGTTTACCTCCCTAATTCTAGCCTCCAAGAAATGAGACCTGCCTCCATGTGTTAATTACTCATGTCTGGCCAGGCCTCAGCTACATGTCCCTGCTTCTGTCTTTCTCTTTTATATTAGCAGTCGTTTCAGCTGCATCATCTTCCTCTCTTTCTGGGCTCTCTTTTTCAAGTTTACCCAGCAACACAAACTCAAGACCACAGATGTTGTACTTATTTGAACCACCATCAATATTAGCTTTAAGGACAAACCACAGAGTGCAAGTTCACCTCCTCTGGGACAGCCCACCAGGGGGCAATTTCACTTTATAAGCTTCCTTTGCTTTTAAAGCATCCTTTGGTAATTTTAGCTTTGCTTTTATTTTAATTACATTATGAAACACTGGTACAAAATTGTCATAAATATAAAGGGAAGGGTAGACACCTTTAAAATCCCTCCTGGCCAGAGGAAAAATCCTTTCACCTGCAAAGGGTTAAGAAGCTAGGATAACCTCGCTGGCACCTGACCAAAATGACCAATGAGGAGACAAGATACTTTCAAAAGCTGGAAGGAGGGAGAAAAACAAAGGGTCTCTGTCTGTCTGGGTGATGCTTTTGCCGGGGACAGAACAGGAATGGAGTCTTAGAATTTAGTAAGTAATCTAGCTAGATATGCATTAGATTATGATTTCTTTAAATGGCTGAGAAATTAAGCTGTGCTGAATAGAATGGATATTCCTGTCTGTGTGTCTTTGTGTAACTTAAGGTTTTGCCTAGAGGGATTCTCTATTTTGAATCTAATTACCCTGTAAGGTAATCCTGATTTTACAGAGGTGATTCTTTTTGACTTTTTACTTCTATTAAAATCCTTCTTTTCAGAAACTGAATGCTTTTTCATTGTTCTTAAGATCCAAGGGTTTGGGTCTGTGGTCACCTATGCAAATTGGTGAGGATTTTTACCAAACCTTCCCCATGCTGCTGGCTCCAGGGAGGAGCTGCAGAGATCTGCAAAGGATTACAAACAATTGAGCAATGATGGAAGCTGACCCTGCCACACATCTCATGCGCTGACCCGTGTGTGATGCCACTAGCCAGAGCAGATGAACAGGTACCAGACACAAGACAGACAGGATGAAATCAGAGATGTGAGAAGGAGGGTGACAGAAATCTGAGTGGGTAACAAACCCCACTTTTCAGGGAGTGAGTTGACCCCAAACTGAGAGGTTAGGGAGAAACTTTCTACTATAGGCAGGTTAACTGCAGGCTTTCTTGCCCCTTCCAATGAAGTAACAGGGACCAAATGTGATCTGAGACTGGAGATTGAACTAGAGCAACCTTGGGTCCCATCAGGTCTGACTCTCTCTGTCCCTAAAGCTAAGCAGTGTCTCTGCCTCAGACCCACTCACCTCTCTTTTAACACCAGGAAGAACAGATTCCTTGTTGTCTTCAATGTGGCACCGTTCCCGAGACACCCAAGTATTTGAAGGGTGCTTGAACTCTTTGGGACCATTGCTTGCTAAGCACTTGGGAGCACCTTGACTATGGCAAACACAGGATACGCCTGGCACCTGGATCTCCTGTTATCGGGTGTGTTGCCAGCAGGGGAAGGGGGTTCTCCTGGGCATCTGACGTCACCTCTGGAGCATTACACTGCTGCTCCCTGCACGAAGGTACCCATGTCACTGGAGCAATGGAGGGATCAGCCTGCTTTGAGCATGTGCTGGTGGTGGGGAAAGTATCAGTGGGGCACTGAAAGAGCCCAGGCTTTGGTTGTGCTGTGTGCGTGGCGGGGACGGGGGATCCTCAGGCTGAGGTGACAGGGGAGCAACAGGTCAGCACTGAGGGGTTGCGGCAGGCTGAGAGGGGGGAGAGGGGCACTGCAGATTAGATCTGAGGAGCAATGGCTGTTGAGCAAACAGGAAGTCGATACCGAGCCCCCAGGAGACGAACGGGGCTGCGAGGGTGGGGGGGGTAACAGATCTGTGGTGCACTAGCAGGGAGAACTGTAACAACATGGGAGGGAGGCAGAAGGGATGGCTGGGAGTAGTCCATGGCAAAGGGGCCAGCGGCTCCGGAGTGAGGCGCATTGGCCAGGCTTGGCTAACTGCAGGAGAAATGGACCCAGCCAAAGACTCTGAGGGGGCATGAAAATCCCACTTCCCATGGGGAATCTGGGACAAGGGAAGAGGTCACTGAATAGCACAGGGTGCGGCCGTGGGGAGGCTGCACCCAACTGCAGACTTGGTGCAAGGAGAAGGCGGCGGCCACAGTGCATCCTAATGTTAGAGGAAAACGTTGGGCCAGATTTCCTGCTGCAGTCTGGCCCCTTTGTGCCACCAGGGCAGTGCAAAGGGACTGGAAAGCACCAGGATCTGCTCAATTGTGAATTGCCCCCTTGGTGGGGGAGCTCTGAGCCGGTCCAGATTTCACTTCCTCAGGGAAACTGCCCTGCAGGGCCCCGAATATCGGCTAAGCCAGTGGCTCCAACAGAACAGAGAGAGACTCACGCCAGAGCCCCTGTGTGCGGCTATTTAAAGGGAAAGGAAAATTGGGCCAGATCCCCCAATGGTGTAAATCAGTGTAGCGACACTGACATCAAATGGGCCAGATCCCCAGCTGGTATAGATTGTCCATATGCCATTAAAGTCCATGGGCCAGATCTCCAGCTAATGTAAATCCATGTAGATCTATTGGAGTCAATATGCCATATCCCCAGTTGGTGTAAATCAGCATTACACAATTTGAGCCCATTGGGCCAAATACTCAGTTACTGTAAATTGGCCATAGCACCGTTGGAGTCAGTGGGTCAGAATCCTACCTGGTGTAAATCAGACATACCTTCATTGGAATGAATGGGTCCAGAACCCCACATGGTGTAAATCAGCCAAATCACCACTGAAATCATCCCAATATCACTGATTTAAGGTGCCTGAGCATCTGGCCCAGACTACTACCGATGCCACAAAATTCTTGCCACACTTTCCAAAAATTCCAGACCCCCAAGGCTACCCTCTAACTGCACAGTGTGTGGCCACAGGTGTGTACAGAGGGCAGTTCTCTGTGTGTGTATGAGAGAGAGAGAGCGCGCGAGTGAGAGAGTGAGCGAGCGAGCAAGAGGCAAATTGGAGCGGGGAAGATGCTGGCCTCTTGTGTAACAACGAGGAGACCTGTGGCACCTTAAAGACGAACAAATTCATTTGGGCATCAGCTTTCGTGGGCTGGAACCCACACTCCTCATTGTTTTTGCTAAAACAAACGAACACAGCTACCCCTCTGAAACTTGTGCATAATAGTATCAGTTGTGGGTAGGGACTTGTCTTGTGTGTCTAATGACTTAGGCTGGAATTTTCAAAGGAGCAGAAGGGATTTGGACACCAACTTCTCCTACATTCAGTGGGTGTTAGGCATCGCAGCTCTCTGAAAAGCCCACTGCCTCTACATGGATGTTACATACTCAGGTTTATTTCTTTACATTTAAACTGCATGCAGAAAAGCCTTGATGCCTATCAAGGTTCCTTCCCCACTCTGAACTCTAGGGTACAGATGTGGGGACCTGCATGAAAGCCACCCTAAGCTTATTTTTACCAGCTTAGGTTAAAACTTCCTCAAGGTACAAACTATTTTACTTTTTTTCCCTGGACTTTATTGCTCCCACTACCAAGCATCTAACAAAATATATCCAGGAAAGAGCCCACTTGGAAAAGTCTTTCCCCCCAAAATCCCCCCAAGCCCTACACCCCCTTTCCTGGGGAAGGCTTGATAAAAATCCTCACCAATTTGTACAGGTGAGCACAGATCCAAACCCTTGGATCTTAAGAACAAGGAAAAAGCAATCAGGTTCTTAAGAGAAGAATTTTAATCGAAGAAAAAGTAAAAGAATCACTTCTGTAAAATCAGGATGGTAAATACCTTACAGGGTAATCAGATTCAAAACATAGAGAATCCCTCTAGGCAAAACCTTAAGTTACAAAAAGACACAAAAACAGGAATCTACATTCCATTCAGCACAGCTTATTTTATCAGCCATTTAAACAAAACAGAATCTAACGCATCTCTAACTAGATTGCTTATTAACCCTTTACAGGAGTTCTGACCTGCATTCCTGCTCTGGTCCTGGCAAAAGCAACACACAGACAGACAGAGAGAACCTTTTGTTCCCCCCCCCCCAGCTTTGAAAGTATCTTGTCTCCTCATTGGTCATTTTGGTCAGGTGCCAGCGAGGTTATCTTTAGCTTCTTAACCCTTTACAGGTGAAAGGATTTTTCCTCTGGCCGGGATTTAAAGGTGGTTAGCCTTCCCCTTTATATTTATGACAATGCCGTTCTTCCCTTCTCCCATAACCCTGTGATTGTGTCCCATCCACTCCATTCCCCTTTCTCGGAGAAACATCACCAGTGATGGGGCACTCGCTGCCTTTATTGCCTGTTACATGAGCCCAGCAGCTTCACGTCTCAGCAACTCGCGAAACTGTCCTGGATTTAGCCTCGCAACCCCCCAAGGGAGGTAGAAAAATAAAATTAACTGACCACGTCCTGGCCACTTGCCATGTCCTGGCAGGGTAGGAGGCAGCACTGGGCTCCCTTCATTCTGCAGTAACAGAGAGCGTGGCTGTGTCAATTTCAGCACAGTGCTAGACCCCAGACTAGGCCATTTGCATGCCTGGGAGACACAGTGGGGTGGACTGGCTGATTGGGTCCATGAGCAGTTTGAATTGGCCTGCTCTCTCCGGGGAGTTATAGCCACAGAAAACAGCTGGAGGGGCAGCCCCAGGGTTGTGATTGTACCAGGTAATTAGATTCTCACGGGTTACACTGTTGTTACAGGGAAACTCGGCTGAGTCCCCTGCTGGGAGAGTTCAGGAGGCTGAGAAATCTCCTCATTGACTCCTCCACCTTGAAAAACTGCCACCACTGAGCCCAGAGTGTAAATAATAATCTAGGCATTGACTGGAGAGCTCCTGCTCGCCTCAGGAAACAGCACTGGAAAAGCCAGCCTACCAAGGGCCCTCTGAAACTGAGTGGACAGCCAGAGTAGAAAATTTGGCTGGGGTATCACAGGGGTCTAAGAGAATCCTGCACCCATGGGAGGCTTCTTGTGCCCTTAGGTTTCGTTGCAGGTCCCAGGATTGGCTCTATCTTATGCATACGGAGAAAGTGTTTGTCCACAAGCCAGTTTCTTCAGGCCTTTTTCATCTCCTTGTTCCTCAGAGTGTATATGAAGGGGTTCAGCAGAGGGGTGACTGCAGTGTAGAATACAGCTACTGCCCCTTTGGATGTGTGACTCGAAGAGCCACAGCACCAGGCTGAGGTGGGCGCTGCAGGTGGAGAACACCCGCAGCCTCCCCTGGGCCGTGCGGATCTTCAGGATGGCGGACACTATGCAGGCCTAGGAAACGCAGATCAGCAGGAAGCAGACAGCTGCCACCGCCCCGATGTTGGCCAGAATGACGGCACGGTTGGTGGCCATGTCAGTGCAGGCCAGCTTCAGCATGGCGGGGATGTCGCAGATGAAGTATTCCACCCGGTTGGGGCCACAGTAAGGCAGGCAGAAGGTCAGGGCGGCCTGGATCGCAGCATGGAGCGAGCCGGTGAGCCAGGTGCCGGCTGCCAGCCCCACACAGGCCCTTCTGCTCATGACCACGGTGTAGCGCAGAGGGTGGCAGACGGCCAGGAAGCGGTCATAAGCCATCACCGTGTAGAGGAAGCACACGGTGCTGGCTAGGAAATGGAAGGCGTAGAGCTGCACCACACAACCGCCGAAGGAGATGGTTCTGCTGCTGGGCCCTGCCAAGCCAGGCAGGATCTTGGGCACGGTGACGGAGGAGAGGCAGGTGTCGAGGAAGGAGAGGTGGCCGAGGAAGCCGTATGTGGGCAGGGCATGGAGTTGGGGATCACAGAGCACAGTCAACAGGGTGAGGGCGTTGCCCAGCAGGGTGAGCAGGTAGAGGAGGAGGAAGAAGAGAGAGGGAAGCTCCCTGGTGTTCGCGAGTCCCTCCAGGATGAAGTCTGTCACCAGCGTTTCATTTCCTGGCTCCATTGGCTTCCCCCACTGTGCAGAGCAACAATCGCTAGAGCAAAGTGAATTATTCATGCCCTCTGGTATCTATCTAGACCCCATGACTGTTGCATCTCAGCACCTCAGATTTTTAAATGTGTTTATCCTCACAACACCCCCCAGAGGGAGGGAATTAGCATCCCCGTTTTTACAGCCGGTGATTGGAGGCACAGAAAAGCTCAAAGACAAACAGGAAACCTGTGTGAGGGCAGGAGATCTGAACCCATCCACCCCATCTATCTATCTATCTATCTACCTATCTATCTATCTATCCACCCCAAGCAAGCCCATCTTGCTGTCTATTGCACATTATCTATCTAGCTATCTATCGATCTTGGTTCTTCTCTTGTCACCCGTCCCCAGCCTTCTGAATTCAGGGGAGGCATGGTGCAGAGATGCCGAGTGTTACAAACCACTGAGAGATTCTGGAAGCTGACCCTGTTGGCCCCTGTGTCTATTGACCAGGGAAGAGTATAAAAATATTGCTCAGGCATGTAGGAATGATATCAGGAGGGCCAAATCGCACCTGGAGCTGCAGCTAGCAAGAGATGTCAAGAGTAACAAGAAGGGTTTCTTCAGGTATGTTGGCAACAAGAAGAAAGCCAAGGAAAGTGTGGGCCCCTTACTGAATGAGGGAGGCAACCTAGTGACAGAGGATGTGGAAAAAGCTAATGTACTCAATGCTTTTTTTGTCTCTGTCTTCACTAACAAGGTCAGCTCCCAGACTGCTGCGCTGGGCATCACAAAATGGGGAAGAGATGGCCAGCCCTCTGTGGAGATAGAGGTGGTTAGGGACTATTTAGAAAAGCTGGACGTGCACAAGTCCATGGGGCCGGACGAGTTGCATCCGAGAGTGCTGAAAGAATTGGCGGCTGTGATTGCAGAGCCATTGGCCATTATCTTTGAAAACTCATGGCGAACGGGGGAAGTCCCAGATGACTGGAAAAAGGCTAATGTAGTGCCAATCTTTAAAAAAGGGAAGAAGGAGGATCCTGGGAACTACAGGCCAGTCAGCCTCACCTCAGTCCCTGGAAAAATCATGGAGCAGGTCCTCAAAGAATCAATCCTGAAGCACTTGCATGAGAGGAAAGTGATCAGGAACAGCCAGCATGGATTCACCAAGGGAAGGTCATGCCTGACTAATCTAATCGCCTTTTATGATGAGATTACTGGTTCTGTGGATGAAGGGAAAGCAGTGGATGTATTGTTTCTTGACTTTAGCAAAGCTTTTGACACGGTCTCCCACAGTATTCTTGTCAGCAAGTTAAGGAAGTATGGGCTGGATGAATGCACTATAAGGTGGGTAGAAAGCTGGCTAGATTGTCGGGCTCAACGGGTAGTGATCAATGGCTCCATGTCTAGTTGGCAGCCGGTGTCAAGTGGAGTGCCCCAAGGGTCGGTCCTGGGGCCGGTTTTGTTCAATATCTTCATAAATGATCTGGAGGATGGTGTAGATTGCACTCTCAGCAAATTTGCGGATGATACTAAACTGGGAGGAGTGGTAGATACGCTGGAGGGGAGGGATAGGATACAGAAGGACCTAGACAAATTGGAGGATTGGGCCAAAAGAAATCTGATGAGGTTCAATAAGGATAAGTGCAGGGTCCTGCACTTAGGACGGAAGAACCCAATGCACAGCTACAGACTAGGGGCCGAATGGCTAGGCAGCAGTTCTGCGGAAAAGGACCTAGGGGTGACAGTGGACGAGAAGCTGGATATGAGTCAGCAGTGTGCCCTTGTTGCCAAGAAGGCCAATGGCATTTTGGGATGTATAAGTAGGGGCATAGCGAGCAGATCGAGGGACGTGATCGTTCCCCTCTATTCGACATTGGTGAGGCCTCATCTGGAGTACTGTGTCCAGTTTTGGGCCCCACACTACAAGAAGGATGTGGATAAATTGGAGAGAGTCCAGCGAAGGGCAACAAAAATGATTAGGGGTCTAGAACACATGACTTATGAGGAGAGGCTGAGGGAGCTGGGATTGTTTAGTCTGCAGAAGAGAAGAATGAGGGGGGATTTGATAGATGCTTTCAACTACCTGAAAGGGGGTTCCAAAGAGGATGGCTCTAGACTGTTCTCAATGGTAGCAGATGACAGAACGAGGAGTAATGGTCTCAAGTTGCAGTGGGGGAGGTTTAGATTGGATATTAGGAAAAACTTTTTCACTATGAGGGTGGTGAAACACTGGAATGCGTTACCTAGGGAGGTGGTAGAATCTCCTTCCTTAGAGGTTTTTAAGGTCAGGCTTGACAAAGCCCTGGCTGGGATGATTTAACTGGGAATTGGTCCTGCTTCGAGCAGGGGGTTGGACTAGATGACCTTCTGGGGTCCCTTCCAACCCTGATATTCTATGATTCTATGATTCTATGATTCTATTGCACAATTTCCACTCAGATTCCAACGCCTGCCCATGCAGGAAAGTCAGCGCCCAAAGCTCCTGCACAGGTGCCAGGCAGCAGGAAATCAGGGAGGATTGCATAAAGTAGGAAGGCTGAGAACCCCTCCTGATCAGGGAATGAGCTGACCCCAAACTGAGGAGGTTAGGGAGAAATGACCCACTAATGGTAGGTGAACTCTTAGCTGCCCTCTGTAGGTTGTCTCTCGTACCAACCTATGAAGCAGCTGTCTGAGAGCAGAGCCTGGACTGGGTGGACCTTGGGTTCACCTAGTCTGGCAGTCCCTCTGTCCCTAAACAAAAGCACACTCTCCAGCTGAGATGCACTCACCTCTCTCACAGTACAGGGATGAGGAACAGCCGCTTCATTGTCTCTGCTGTGGCAAAGTGCCTGACTCAGCCAAGTATTTGAATGATACTTTCACCTTTGAGACCATTAGCTCCCAGGAGTCTGGGGAGCAATTGTCTGAAGCAAACACAGGCTAAGCCTCGCCCCCAGTCTCCTGTTCCCAGGCCCTGTCAGCAGGGGAGGGCAGGCATCCCATTGGAATTCTTCGCTCAGTGTCTGACATTCGCTATCCAGGGCTGGATTGTTGCTAGCTACATGGAGATCATTTTAAGATGCCTCTGGCAGCTTCCAACGTCCCAGGAGCTTTCCTGGGACAAGTCTGTGTCAAGCATGATCTAGTCGCGTAAAACCAGCAGGGGATCACTCAGACAGGCCAGGCACTGTGGGGAGAATCCCAGCACTGAGATTGCAGAGCGGCTGTGGGTTGGGATTGCTAGAGTAGCAGTGGGCAACCCCAGCTAGTGTAAAACCACCATACTTCATTGGAGTCAATATGGTCAGAGCCCCATCCAGTGTAAATCAGCCACAGCGCCACTGAAGTCATCACAGCACCACTAAATTAGACCAGATGAGCATTTGGCCATGAGAATACCCCCAGATAAATAATTCCTGCCACATTTACCATCTGTAGGGCTGGGAAGGAATTTTCCCCCAGGTCAGACTGACAGTGACTGTGGGGTTTTCTTGCTTTCCTTTGCAGTGAGGGTGGGGGGCACGGGGGCAGTCACTTGCCAGGATCATCTGCATATGTCTCACTAAATCAATTCCCTGCAAGTTCAGGGCCCTCAGGTGATGGTGCACCTCGGTCCCTCCTGTTCTCTGCCTGTGACCCAGAATAGTTTTGTTTGCTGAGGACTGTAACGCCTGGGTCTAATTTCATGTGTTGGGCTTAGTGGGAGGATGCTGGGTGGTGGTGGAGGCCTGTGAGATACAGACGGGCCGACTGGCTGTGCCGATGGTCCCGTCTGGACGTAAACTCTATGGCATTTCACAAAAATTCCAGAAGCCTTCATTTTATGTCATCTTCTGCCTGGACAGCAAGTTACTGGCGGTTTCTATAGAGAGAGCGTGTGTATGTGTGTGAGAGAGACAGAGACAGAGCAAAGAGACTGTTCTCTGTTGTGAAATGCCCTATTAGTTGTGTGACTGGACGTGTCTTTTGCGCATAGTCACTTAGAGGGAATCTTAAAAGGGGTAAAGAGCTCTGGGGTGCCGGCCCACAGTTTCTAGCTAGAAGACATGTCCTTCACATCAACCCCCTTCTCTGGGGGATGGGGATTCCCTCCTCTCTTACTTTTCCAAGTCTGGGGTTTTCCTTTCAGTTTCAAGCTGTTTCAGTGTTTCCCCGTTAACTCTAATGGGCCACCATTGTCTTTTCCTGGCTGGACAAGGGATGGATAGTTTTGTGTAAACTACAGGCTTGGGAGAACCCTCCTCCCCACTCTGAGGTGTACTGGAATTTGTAGTACCGGTCATGAGCATATAATTTAAGACAGATTCATAACCAGTCTGTATTCATACCTGGCCATCAAGTTCAGAACATTACAAGCTTTCATACAAGACCTTACCTGGTCTATATTTTTGCACAATGACATTGTATGCAACCAGTGGATTCGATTGCCTGTTTGAGAGGTTCATACCCCCCTGTCCTTCTGTTAGGTGTCTGGACCTTCCAGTCCCCTCCCACCCCCACTGTTACCCTTAGACCCCACTCCCCTCCCGGCTCTAGGGATAGAATCCAGGAGTCTGGATTCCCAGCCCCTTCTCTCCCCAATCTAACCTGCTAACCCCCACTACCTTCTCACAGCATTGACTACAACCCAGGAGTCACCCACCCACCCCCCAGTCCCTTCTCTAAGTGTTCAACAATTGGAACAAATGTTCCCTGAGGTAGAAGGAGAACCCAGGAGTCCGGGCTTTAATCACTAGGCCCCACTCCCGTCTTCACACTGGGGACAGACCCCAAGATTCCTGACTCCTAGCCCTCCTGCTCTAAGCACAGTAACCTGCGCCTGTCCCAGAGTCAGGGGCAGATATAAAAAATCCATCTGTTCCTACTCCAAGCCACTGACCCCAACTCCCCCACAGAAGAGAGGCAGAACAGGGGAGTCCTGACTTCTGTCTCCAGGACCCTCTCTCCTGTCCAGTTCTCAGGCAGCTCCTGCTGAAGGCAGGATAATCATGGCTCAAGCCCTGACGCTTTCCTGCCTCACAGTCTCAATAGAGCAGCTTTCATCTCCTTGTTCCCCAGTGTGTAGATGAGGGGGTTGAGGAGCGGGGCTACTGTGGTGTAGAATACAGCCAGCACACCATCCAGTGGGTGCTGGGAACCTGGTCTCAGGTAGATGAAGACCAGGGGCACGTAGTAGGTCACCACCACCGTGATATGAGCCATGCAGGTGGAGAAGGCCCGATGCTTGCCCTCAGCGGAGTAGATCCTCAGGATGGCCAAGATAATGTAGATGTAAGACATCAGGATCAGCAGGAAGCAGGTGACAGCCAGGAAGCCGATGTCCATAGATGTCACCAGCTCATTGAGTGCCGTGTCCCCACAGACCAGCTTCAACACAGCCGGAATATCACAGAAGAGGTAGCCTACCTGGGTGCCCCAGCCATATGGCAGCCGGAAGGTGAGCACAGTCTGCATTGTGGAGTGCAGGGAGCCCCCTAGCCAGGTCCCCACTGCCAGGCACAGGCAGGCTCCACGGTTCATAATGACGCTGTAGCGCCGTGGCTTGCAGATGGCCAGGAAGCGGTTGTAGGGCATGACCGTGTAGAGGAAGCACTTGGTGCAGCCAAGGAAGTGGAAGAAGAAGAGCTGGGCCATGCAGCCATGGAAGGAGATGGCCCCGCCGCCCGGCAGGAAGCCGGCCACCACCTTGGGCACCACCACCGAGGAGACCGTCATGTCCAGGAAGGACAAGTGGCAGAGAAACCAGTACATGGGCTTGTGCAGCCGGCACTCCCGGGCCACCGCCGGCAGGATGAGCAGGTTCCCGCATAGCGTCAATAGGTAGATGAGGAGGAAGAAGAGGAACAAGGGCACCCGCAGCTCTGGGGGGTATGGGATCCCCACCAGGATGAAATGGGTGAGCTGGGATCTGTTCCCACACTCCATTCACTCTGTGTCCCTGTGAGTGAATGCGGGGTGTTAATGATTAATGAGCAGAGAAGCAATGGGTGATCTTTTCAGGGGCATTTGGGATAAGACTCACTCTCATGCAGGGGGAAGAAACTTCCACTCTGGAAAGTCAATACTGGAACTGTCAGTTCAGGCCACCATCAAGGAGCGAGTGGCTGTTGGGTGGCATGAAGGACTCACTTGCCATTGGAAATGGGAATTTTCACCAACTAGGGACCTGGCCCCATAGTGAGGAAGAGCAGCAGAGAAGGCCTGAAACAGGTGACAGACTAGTCCTACAGCTGCCCCTCTGAATACCGTTACCTGGCGTGTGTTCCAGTTGGGATGCCATGGCTAGGTCTTTAAGCCACTCCCACTTGCTCTCTTCTAGGCTCTGAGATCTCCCTTTACCCCCCAATCAAACATTCCACACAGGAGGTGCCTTTGTGTCCAATGTGATGCCACCAAGCTGGGTGGGTCCCAGTGCTGATCTTCTCTGGCAGTTTCTCTGTTTCTGTGCATCATTTCTCCCCTCTGTTTAATTTCTCCTTCAGCTCTGCCATGTCCTTTCTCTCTGCAGCTTCTTATAACCTGGCGTCCCTGCTGCCCTCGTCTCTGCATTCTCCCCTCTTCCCCCTTGTGTATTTCTCTCTCCACAGCACCACTCATGGCTGCTCTAATATTAAACTGTTGACATTTGCTGTATTTTTACGTGAATAATGAGGTCCCCCATTGGCAAACCCCAATGGTCATTATTAGAAATGGTGTTTGGGGCAAAAATGAAGGAGACAGAGCATTGACTTAGGATCTTAAAAGAATGGCCCAGTGTGGGACTTCAGAGTGGGGAGTTTGGTCTCAGTAGGGGGCGCTCTCCCCTCACAGTCAGTGCTGACCCTAGTGTTCCAGCATGGCACTAGGGGGCGCTGTGTGTCAGGAAGTGGGATGAGGGGGTCAGCAGGGGATTCTCTCCCCTCCATGTCCGTTCTGAACCCAAGGTGGCATTAGAGGATGCAGTGTTGCAGGAACCAGCATGGTGACACAGTCGTGGGGGAGGGCTCTCCTCTCTGAATCAGCACTGACTGCAATTCTCCAATATGATGCTAGGGGGTGCTGTTCTGCAGGGACATGGGGCGGGGATCAATGCAGGAAGCTGTCCGCTAGCAGTCAGTGCGGACCCAATGCCCCAGTGCACTGCTACAGTGTGCTGTGCTGTAAGGAGCAGGGGTTCAGTATTGCAGAGACCCGCCTACACACACCCCAGCACCAAACTCTTCCACCCTATGACACCCCATATTTCCCTACACAAATACACACCTGTTCCCCTTCCCTCCTGCACCCCACATTCTCCTGTGCGCACACATCAGTTTCCCCTCCCTCCTCCACTCCACGTTCACGCACACACACACCAGTTCCTTCCCTCCTGCACCCCACATTCCTCTCCATACACAAACCAGTTCCACTCCTTCTTGCATTTGTCCTTTCTCTGACTATGTAACCCACACGCCTCCTGGTTGTGGTGCTTTGTCCCATGTAATGGCACCGAGACCATTTAGAGATGAATGAGTCTGCTGCAGCCTTAACCAAGAGCCATGTGGCTTTTAGCTCATAGACTCATAGATAGACTCATAGATATTAAGGTCAGAAGGGACCATTATGATCATCTAGTCTGACCTCCTGCACAATGCCGGCCACAGAATCTCACCCACCCACTCCTGCAATAAACCTCTCACCTATGTCTGAGCTACTGAAGTCCTCAAATCATGGTTTAAAGACTTCAAGGTGCAGAGAATCCTCCAGCAAGTGACCCGTGCCCCATGCTACAGAGGAAGGCGAAAAACCCCCAGGGCCTCTTCCAATCTGCCCTGGAGGAAAATTCCTTCCTGACCCCAAATACGGCGATCAGCTGAACCCTGAGCATGTGGGCAAGACTCACCAGCCAGATACCCAGGAAAGAATTCTCTGTAGTAACTAAGATCCCACCCCATCTAACATCCCATCACAGGCCATTGGGCCTATTTACCATGAATATTTAAAGATCAATTAATTGCCAAAATCATGTTATCCCATCATACCATCTCCTCCATAAACTTATCAATCTTTAGTCTTGAAGCCAGATAGGTCTTTTGCCCCCACTGCTTCCCTTGGAAGGCTATTCCAGAACTTCACTCCTCTGATGGTTAGAAACCTTCATCTAATTTCAAGTCTAAATTTCCTGATGGCCAGTTTATATCCATTTGTTCTTGTGTCCACATTGGTACTGAGCTTAAATAATTCCTCTCCCTCTCCGGTATTTATCCCTCTGATATATTTATAGAGAGCAATCATATCTCCCCTCAACTTTCTTTTGGTTAGGCTAAACAAGCCAAGCTCTTTGAGTCTCCTTTCATAAGATAGGTTTTCCATTCCTCGGATCATCCTAGTAGCCCTTCTCTGTACCTGTTCAAGTTTGAACTCATCCTTCTTAAACATGGGAGACCAGAACTGCACATAGTATTCCAGATGAGGTCTCACCAGTGCCTTGTATAACAGTATTAACACCTTCTGATCTCTACTGGAAATACCTCGCCTGATGCATTCCAAGACCGCATTAGCTTTTTGCATGGCCATATCACATTGGCAGCTTATAGTCATCCTGTGATCAACCAATACTCCAAGGTCCTTCTCCTCCTCCGTTACTTCTAACTGATGCATCCCCAGCTTATAACTAAAATTCTTGTTATTAATCCCTAAATGCATGACCTTACACTTTTCACTATTAAATTTCATCCTATTACTATTACTCCAGTTTACAAGGTCATCCAGATCCTCCTGTATGATATCCCGGTTCCTCTCTAAATTGGCAATACCTCCCAGCTTTGTATCATCCGCAAACTTTATTAGCACACTCCCACTTTTTGTGCCAAGTTCAGTAATAAAAAGATTAAATAAGATTGGTCCCAAAATCAATCCCTGAGGAACTCCATTAGTAACCTCCCTCCAGCCTGACAGTTCACCTTTCAGTAGGACCCGTTGTAGTCTCCCCTTTAACCAATTCCTTATCCACCTTTCAATTTTCATATTGATCCCTATCTTTTCCAACTTAACTAATAATTCCCCATGTGGCACTGTATCAAATGCCGTACTGAAATTGAGGTAAATTAGATCCACTGCGTTTCCTTTGTCTAAAAAATCTGTTACTTTCTCAAAGAAGGAGATCAGGTTGGTTTGGCATGATCTACCTTTTGTAAAACCATGTTGTATTTTGTCCCATTTACCATTGACCTCAATGTCCTTAACTACTTTCTCCTTCAAAATTTTTTCCAAGACCTTGCATACTACAGATGTCAAACTAACAGGGCTGTAGTTACCCGGCTCACTTTTTTTTCCTTTCTTAAAAACAGGAACTATGTTAGCAATTCTCCAATCGTACGGTACAATCCCTGAGTTTACAGATTCATTAAAAATTCTTGCTAATGGGCTTGCAATTTCATGTGCCAATTCCTTTAATATTCTTGGATGAAGATTATCTGGGGCCACCGATTTAGTCCCATTAAGCTGTTCGAGTTTTGCTTCTATCTCAGATATGGTAATATCTACCTCCATATCCTCATTCCCATTTGTCATGCTACCATTATCCCTAAGATCCTCATTAGCCTTATTAAAGAGTGAGGCAAAGTATTTGTTTAGATATTGGGCCATGCCTAGATTATCCTAAACCTCCACTCCATCCTCAGTGTTTAGCGGTCCCACTTCTTCTTTCTTTGTTTTCTTCTTATTTATATGGCTATAGAACCTTTTACTATTGGTTTTAATTCCCTTTGCAAGGTCCAACTCTACTTGACTTTTAGCCTTTCTCAGTTTATCCCTACATGTTCTGGCCTCAATAAGGTAGCTTTCCTTGCTGATCCCTCCCATCTTCCACTCCCTGTAGGCTTTCTGCTTTTTCTTAATCACCTCTCTGAGATGCTTGCTCATCCAGCTTGGTCTACAACTCCTACCTATGAATTTTTTCCCCTTTCTTGGGATGCAGGCTTCCGATAGCTTCTGCAGCTTTGACTTGAAGTAATCCCAGGCCTCCTCTGCCTTTAGATCCATAAGTTCTTCAGTCCAATCCACTTCCCTAACTAATTTCCTTAATTTTTGAAAGTCAGCCCTTTTGAAATCAAAAACCCTAGTCGCAGATTTATTTTTGTTTATCCTTCCATTCAGTTTGAACTGAATTAGCTCATGATCACTTGAACCAAGGTTGTCCCCTACAACCATTTCTTCTATGAGGTCCTCACTACTGACCAAAACCCAATCTAAAATGGCACCCCCTCTTGTTGGTTCAGCAACTACTTGATGGAGGAATCCATCAGCTATCACATCTAGGAAAATCTGAGCCCTATTATTATTACTAGCACTTGTCATCCAGTCTGTATCTGGGAAGTTAAAGGCTCCCAGGATCACGCAATTTCCATTAGTATTTACTTCATTAAAAACATTAAAGAGGGCTCTATCCATATCCACATCGGATCCCGGCGGTCTCTAGCACACCCCAAGCACTATCCCAGGGGAGGCTCTAGTAATTTTCTTCCCCAGTGTGATTTTTGCCCAGACGGACTCTGTCTTGTCCATCCCATCGCTTCTTATTTTTTTACATTCTACCTCCTCATTGATAGACAATGTTACTCCACCACCTTTACCTTTATTTTGGTCTTTCCTAAACAGCACATACCCTTCAACACCCGTAGTCCAGTCATGACGACTATTCCACCCTGTTTCTGTTATCCCTAGAATATCTGCAAAAAGAAAAGGAGTACTTGTGGCACCTTAGAGACTAACCAATTTATTTGAGCATGAGCTTTCGTGAGCTACAGCTCACTTCATCGGATGCATACCGTGGAAACTGCAGCAGACTTTATATACACACAGAGAATATGAAACAATACCTCCTCCCACCCCACTGTCCTGCTGGTAATAGCTTATCTAAAGTGATCATCAGGTGGGCCATTTCCTGGTGCTAGCAGCAGGAGAGTGAATTTGTGTGGGGGGGTGGAGGGTGAGAAAACCTGGATTTGTGCTGGAAATGGCCCAACCTGATGATCACTTTAGATAAGCTATTACCAGCAGGACAGTGGGGTGGGAGGAGGTATTGTTTCATATTCTCTGTGTATATATAAAGTCTGCTGCAGTTTCCACGGTATGCATCCGATGAAGTGAGCTGTAGCTCACGAAAGTTCATACTCAGATAAATTGGTTAGTCTCTAAGGTGCCACAAGTACTCCTTTTCTTTCTTCTAAACTCAGTCAGACTTTCCACCTGCATCTCCAATCCTAGGATCTTTTCTTCCATCAGCTCTATCAGACGGCACTTCATGCAGACAAAACTCTTTCCAGGTACCCCCTCCAGGATCATGTACATACCGCAGCTTCCACATCCAGTCATCTTCATTGTGTCTTCCACTACATGGGTCACTCCCACTCATGTGGTAGAGGCTCATTCACTAAGCTTCAAAGTCCCCAGGTTCGATCCCACCTTCTGACGACTGGGGTCTGTCGGTGTTACACCTACACACACAATATTTCTTTTTTCTCTTTCCCCTGTTTCCACACAGTCTAAGTTTCCTCTTCCTGCCCTCTCAGTTGCTTGTGTGTGTGTGTGGTAATTTTGGTTGTTATTTTTCATAACTGGAGGTTTATCTGCCAGCACATAAAATCTTCTCCTTTAGAGAAACTCACAAAGAACTTCCATCTTTCAAAATGGCCTCCCACCTCCTTAGTCCTCAAGGGGAGTAAAACCACAGCTTCCCTCAGATGAGCTACCCTCTTTCAAAATGGCCACTCCCTCTCCTTTTTTCCAGCAAGAATGAAGCCAGCAACCACCATTTTAAGGCTTTTATGGGCAGCCTGTGGCTTCAGTCCCAGTGAGAACAATGGGAGATAGATGGCCACCAAACTGAGTGAGTTATTTCCCTAGTCTCACTGAGAACAGCAGGAGATGTTGTGACGCAGCAGGGAGTGGGGCAGACTGACTGGGGAATGGCGTCTAGTTCTGCTGGGACTGTCTGCCCGGGGCACGGGAGAGCAGGGGGTGACTCCACTGGAGTGAGGGGACCTGAGCCTATCACCGGAGCTGGGAGGGGGTTGGACCCAGGTGACACCTTTGCCCGGGAAACTGGACAAAGGCTGGAGGAGGAGCCGGGGCGTGGAAGAGTGAGACTGGGGGAGGGGGGATTTTGGTTTCAGTTTGGGGCTGGGTGGTCCAACGCAGGGAACCCCAGGGCTGGGGTCTAAGCTCCCTGCACCCCAGAAGGACTTGACTGAGGGGTCCTGGTTATACGCACAAGCTCTGTTTTAGACTGTGTTCTTATTGTCCAATAAACCTTCCGTTTTACTGGCTGGCTGAGAGTCACGGTGAATCCCAGGAAGAGGGGTGCAGGGCCCGGAGTCCCCCACACTCCGTGACAGATTTCAGCCATTTTGGAAGAGGGCAGTGCCAGTTCTACGTGGAACTCTCTGTAGTAGCATGTTGTTCATCAGACTGTTCTGAAGGAGAAATTTTCACTTATGAAAAATAATGGGGGGAGGAATGACCATTAATCCCAATTAAAGTCTCCAGCTGTAGCCAATACCCAAGATTTCAGTGAATTTTAACCATAAGGGAAGTTTGACACCTCTGAGCTATTTTATTATTAAGGTTTCAGAGTAGCAGCCATGTTAGTCTATTCGCAAAAAGAACAGGAGGACTTGTGGCACCTTAGAGACTAACCAATTTATTTGAGCATAAGCTTTTGTGAGCTACAGCTCACTTCATCGGATGCATTCAGTGGAAAATATAGTGGGGAGATTTATATACATAGAGAACATGAAACAGTGGGTGTTACCATACACACTGTAACCAGAGTGATCACTTAAGGTGAGCTATTACCAGCAGGAGAGTGGGAAGGGGGGAACCTTTTGTAGTGATTATCAAGGTGGGCCATTTCCAGCAGTTGACAAGAATGCTTGAGGAACGGGGGGGGGGGGGGAATAAACATGGGGAAATAGTTTTACTTTGTGTAATGACCCATCTACTCCCAGTCTCTCTCTGGAGTCTGGTTTTGAAGTTTTTTTGTTGAAGAATTGCCACTTTTAGGTCTGTAATCAAGTGACCAAAGAGATTGAAGTGTTCTCCGACTGGTTTTTGAATGTTATAATTCTTGACGTCTGATTTGTGTTCATTTATTCTCTTACGTAGAGACTGTCCAGTTTGACCAATGTACATGGCAGAGGGGCATTGCTGGCACATGATGGCATATACCACATTGGTAGATGTGCAGGTGAACGAGCCTCTGATAGTGTGGCTGATGTGATTAGGCCCTATGATGGTGGCCCCTGAAAAGATATGTGGACACAGTTGGCAACGGGCTTTGTTGCAAGGATAGGTTCCTGGGTTAGTGGTTCTGTTGTGTGGTGTGTGGTTGCTGGTGAGTATTTGCTTCAGGTTGGGGGGCTGTCTGTAAGCAAGGACTGGCCTGTCTCCCGAGATCTGTGAGAGTGATGGGTTGTCCTTCAGGATAGGTTGTAGATCCTTGATGATGCGTTGGAGAGGTTTTAGTTGGGGGCTGAAGGTGATGGCTAGTGGCGTTCTGTTATTTTCTTTGTTGGGCCTGTCCTGTAGTAGGTGACTTCTGGGTACTCTTCTGGCTCTGTCAATCTGTTATTATTATTTATTTATTATTAAGATCCTTCAGCTCAAAGAAATGATCCAATACTACGTGTTAAATATTAAAAGGACCCTTTTTAATTCATAAACAAATTAACCGATTTATTTGTAAATTGTTAGAAAAGTCATTCTGTGCCCAGAGAGTAAGAGCTATAATATTTGACTATGCTGTGGGTTTTTTTCATAGGTTCCTGGAGTTTAAGGCCAGGACCATTAGATCATTTAGTTAGACAGGCCAGGGAATTTCATATGGTTACTCCTATAGTGAGTCCAATAACTTGTGTTTGACTAAAGCATATCTTCCAGAAAGGCATCCCACCTTGATCTGAAGACTTCAAAAGATAGAGACTCCATCACCTCCCTTGGTTGCTAGTGTTAATAATTAAACACCTTTCCTGTTAAAAAACGCATAGCTTTGTTTCTAATTTGAGCTCGCCGGACTTCAGCTTCCAGTCTTTAGTTCTTGTGCCTTTCTCTGCTGGATTAAAGAGATGATTCATACCTTGTCTTTTCTTCTCATGAAGGTTCTCACACCCTGTCACGAAGTCACCTCTTGATCTTCTTTCTGATAAGCTAAATAGATTGACCTTCTTAAACCTCTCTTTGTGAGGCAAATTTTTTCCAGCCCTCAAGTAATTTTTATTGCTCATCTCTGAACCCTCTCCAATTCCTTTGTACACAACAAAGGTGCTGAATCCTTGCTTTAAGTCCAAGCCTTACTCCTGGGGGAATTCTGCACCAAAAAATTAAAAATTCTGCACACAATATTTCAAAATTCTGCATCAAATTCTGCATCTTGTGTTAAAATAATACAACACAATCACACCAATTTCAAAAAAACAACAAGGTGGCACCTTAAAGACTAACAGATTTATTTGGGCATAAGCATCTGAAGAACTGGGCTTTTTTCCCATGAAAGTTTATGCCCAAATAAATCTGTTAGTCTTTAAGGTACCACCGGACTCCTCGTTGTTTTTGTGGATACAGACTAACACAGCTAGCCCTCTGATACTTGACACCAATTTCAATTATTTGTGCTCATTTATTTCATAATACCTGTCAGCAAGTATGTCTTTAACAATAGAGACAGAAAAGAAGATTCAGGAAATGTTTTTTGACAAATAGATTCTTTACTAGGCATATTAATTCAGAACTCTGAGTAATAATTCATTTAAACTACAATACAGAACCATATTTCTCTCACCCCTCAGAAACAGTGCAAAGGCTTGGGGGAGTCAGGGGCAATAGAGGACCGGAGGAAGAGGGAAGTAAATTGCTGGGAAGGAGCCTGGGTATGAACTTGGTGGGTGGTTGTGTATGGGTGGGGAAAGTATGAAACAGGTTATTTTGTGGGGTGGGAAGGGATTCTTAGGGAGCTTCCCCCATGCAGACCCTCGTTAACCCCAAGCCTCTCCTGTTCAATCAGGTACATCTACCCCTTTCCACATGTGCCCTACCACCCCTATCCAGACACCCACTCCCCTATCCCCATGTGGCCTTGCACCCCCACTCCTGTCCCTATTTGTCCCTGTACCCCCTCCCTGTCCCCATGTGTCTCTGTGCCCCCGCCAGCCACTCCCCTGTTCCTATGTGGCTCTGTTCCCACTAGTGCAGAATTCCCCCAGGAGTACCATGATATTGTTGGAGTTGACCGGGGGGGGGGGCGTATTATACTGCCAAAAATAACTCAATGCTTTTGTCAGAGTCTCTAGTGTACTGCAAAAAGTGATGAGACGTGGTGCACAGGACGTTTGCTGTCATCTGTCTGCACAGCAGTGAATTTCACCCTCACATAACCACACCAGTGCATGGATACATCCCTGTGCACAGAGACACAGAGAAGGGGCAGGGGAACAGCAGGGGATACAAACCAAGGACAAAGCTCTGCTGGATTCAGAGGCCTTCAGCTGAACCTGTGGCCCAGGTTACTCCTATTTCACACCTCTGGGGGGAATTCTCTGCCTTGTGTCACACCGCAGAAGAGCCTAGATGAGCATGAATGTCCCCTCCCTCCCTCACAATGTCTGGGTCAGATTCTCAGGTGGTAGAAATCTACACAGCTCCTTTCAATCCAATGGCGTTACTCTTGATTTACACCAGGGTGTGTGGCTGAGAGGGGAGACAGCCCCAGGAAATCCAGTGGAGTTCCCCAGGAGTCAGGTCATGGGGAGGAAGAGCAGAATCCAGACCGTGGTGGAACTGGAGATCTGGCCCTTTCAGTTCCATGGCGCTACACTTACTGATGCCGGCGGAGGGCTTGGTCCCGGGGGTCTATGAGCGTTCTCTCAAATGACGCAAAATCTCCATTAATTGGCGACTCTGCTGCGGTCTCAATCTGGGAGCCTGGTGGGGATTCAGGACCCTGGTCCCGAAGGGCCCAAAGGGGATTTAACGACCACGGAGAGCCATAAGGAGGCTGGAAGCTGTGAGGAAGCTGTGGGGCTCGGTGGCAGTGTGGGGTGATACGCTGCGGGCAGCCCTGGCTAGCTTCAGAGCGGATTAGGTCTCCGGGTTGGATACCAAGAGCCCAGGCTGTGCACCTCTCCTGGGCGATGGGCCGTTTGGGATAAGAAAGCTGGATGGTGCTACAGGAATCACGGCCGGGGACAGAAAGGAAGAATTCCAGGCAGCTGGATCGGCCTTTCCCAATGCAGCCAGTGTAAGACTCCTACTTTGGTAAAGTTCCCTCGGTCTCTGCCTGTCTCTGAATCTGTCAGTCTCTGTCTCGCTCAGAGGGAGATGACGTCAGCCAAATATTTTCTTTAGAGAGAAATCGATCCAGCCCTGTATCCATCCTTCTCTGTGCAGTACCTGCCTGCCTGTCTGTCTGTCTGTGGTGTATCTATCCTTTATCTCCCTCTCTCCATGTGTTATATCCCCAACCTGCCAGCGTTTCCCCTTCAGCTCTGCCTCTCCTGCTCAGGGAAAACTCCCTAGCAAAACCCAAACAGGGTCTCTGTTATTGTCCTTTAAATCTCACCTTAAAAATCCCTCTGGCATGTTATCCACAGAGCCGAGCCTGCTGATCACGGCCGAGCAGAGACAGGCTGTGGCCAGGGGTGCTGGAAAAATTTGTGTAGCGGAGATGCTGAGAGCCACTGAACCAAACTGTGAACCCTGAGTATGAGGGAAACCACGTTCAACCAGGGGGTGCTGCTGAACCCCCAGCACCCCGAGTTCCAGCACTTATGGCTGTGGCTATTCTGCTTCTCATTCTCTCTTTTTCCTTCTCTCTCTAACCCCAATAAAGCCCCAATCAATACACATAATTAACAAAGCTGGGGCAATTCTTCACCACATTCATTGGTTTGTATGTTCCATCCTTGTCCTCTTCCTTAACACAAACACGTAGCAGCCCGTGCCTTTATATCAACAAAACCCTACTAAAACAAAGCATGGCACTGCACAGAGGATAATAACTCTGCAGAGAGCAGGAGAGACAGAGAGAGAGAGAGAACAAACCACATATGGGAAATGTTAGCCACAAACGGAAGGCTCTAAGGTAACATGGTGAGAAGGGTGGAGAAAGGGCCTACATAGAATAGAATTGAGGAAACTGGAAAAGGACAGGAGAGAAGAGCAGAAACTAGAATAGAATAGGTTTCAGAGTGACAGCTGTGTTAGTCTGTATTCGCAAAAAGAAAAGGAGGACTTAAGGCACCTTAGAGACTAACCAATTTATTTGAGCATAAGCTTTCATGAGCTACAGCTCACTTCATCGGATGCATATTGTGGAAAGTGTAGAAGATCTTTTTATATACACACAAAGCATGAAAAAAATACCTCCTCCCACCCCACTCTCCTGCTGGTAATAGCTTATCTAAAGTGACCACTCTCCTTACATTGTGTATGATAATCAAGGCGGGCCATTTCCAGCACAAATCCAGGGTTTAACAAGAACGTCTTGGGGGGGGGGGAGGAAAAAACAAGGGGATATAGGTTATCTTGCATAATGACTTAGCCACTCCCAGTCTCTATTCAAGCCTAAGTTAATTGTATCAAATTTGCAAATGAATTCCAATTCAACAGTTTCTCGCTGGAGTCTGGATTTGAAGTTTTTTTGTTGTAATATAGCAACTTTCATGTCTGTAATTGCGTGACCAGAGAGATTGAAGTGTTCTCCGACTGGTTTATGAATGTTATAATTCTTGACATCTGATTTGTGTCCATTTATTCTTTTACGTAGAGACTGTCCAGTTTGACCAATGTACATGGCAGAGGGGCATTGCTGGCACATGATGGCATAGATCACATTGGTGGATGTGCAGGTGAACGAGCCTCTGATAGTGTGGCTGATGTTATTAGGCCCTGTGATGGTGTCCCCTGAATAGATATGTGGGCACAGTTGGCAACTGGCTTTGTTGCAAGGATAGGTTCCTGGGTTAGTGGTTCTGTTGTGTGGTATGTGGTTGCTGGTGAGTATTTGCTTCAGGTTGGGGGGCTGTCTGTAGGCAAGGACTGGCCTGTCTCCCAGGATTTGTGAGAGTGTTGGGTCATCCTTCAGGACACGTTGTAGATCCTTAATAATGCTGAAGGTGACGGCTAGTGGCGTTCTGTTATTTTCTTTGTTAGGCCTGTCCTGTAGTAGGGGACTTCTGGGAACTCTTCTGGCTCTATCAATCTGTTTCTTCACTTCCGCAGGTGGATATTGTATTTGTAAGAATGCTTGATAGAGATCTTGTAGGTGTTTGTCTCTGTCTGAGGGGTTGGAGCAAATGCGGTTGTATCGCAGAGCTTGCCTGTAGACAATGGATCGTGTGGTGTGGTCAGGGTGAAAGCTGGAGGCATGTAGGTAGGAATAGTGGTCAGTAGGTTTCCGGTGTAGGGTGGTGTTTATGTGACCATCGTTTATTAGCACTGTAGTGTCCAGGAAGTGGATCTCTTGTGTGGACTGGACCAGGCTGAGGTTGATGGTGGGATGGAAGTTGTTGAAATCATGGTGGAATTCCTCAAGGGCTTCTTTTCCATGGGTCCAGATGATGAAGATGTCATCAAGAGAAGCAAAGTGTGTGTTGTAAATGGCTTGTCTAGTTTTAGTAAAGTCCAGCCATGAGGAAGTTTGTGTGGAAAGTTGTGTGGAAGGTTGTTTTTTTATGAGAGTATCCATTTTTGAGAGCTCATTTTTGAGAGCTTCTCTACAAAAGAAAAAGGACACTAAACTTTCTAAACTACTACATGCTACAAGGGGCCACAGCAATGGTTCCCTCAACCCACCCAGCAATAACCTATCCAACTATACTCTCAGCCCAGCAGAAACAGCTGTCCTATCTCGGGGCCTCTCCTTCTGCCCCTCCACCCCCAAGAACATGATACAGTTCTGTGGTGACCTAGAATCCTATTTTCGACGTCTCTGACTCAAGGAATATTTCCAACATACCTCTGAACAACATACTAATCCACAGAGACCTCCCTACCAACACTACAAAAAGAAGGATTCTAGATGGACTCCTCCTGAAGGTCGAAACAGCAGACTGGACTTCTACATAGAGTGCTTCCGCCGACGTGCACGGGCTGAAATCGTGGAAAAGCAGCATCACTTGTCCCATAACCTCAGCCGTGCAGAACACAATGCCATCCACAGCCTCAGAAACAACTCTGACATCATAATCACAAAGGCTGACAAAGGAGGTGCTGTTGTCATCATGAATAGGTCGGAATATGAACAAGAGGCTGCTCGGCAGCTCTCCAACACCACTTTCTACAAGACATTACCCTCTGATCCCACTGAGAGTTACCAAAAGAAACTACAGCATTTGCTCAAGAAACTCCCTGAAAAAGCACAAGACCAAATCCGCACAGACACACTCCTGGAACCCCGACCCAGGATATTCTATCTACTACCCAAGATCCATAAACCTGGAAACCCTGGGCGCCCCCATCATCTCAGGCATTGGCACCCTGACAGCAGGATTGTCTGGCTATGTAGACTCCCTCCTCAGGCCCTACGCTACCAGCACTCCCAGCTACCTTCGAGACACCACTGACTTCCTGAGGAAACTACAATCCATCGGTAATCTTCCTGATAATGCCATCCTGGCCACTATGGATGTAGAAGCCCTCTACACCAACATTCCACACAAAGATGGACTACAAGCCGTCAAGAACACTATCCCCGATAATGTCACAGCTAACCTGGTAGCTGAAATTTGTGACTTTGTCCTTATTCATAACTATTTTACATTTGGGGACAATGTATACCTTCAGATCAGCGGCACTGCTATGGGTACCCGCATGGCCCCACAGTATGCCATAATTTTTATGGCTGACTTAGAACAACGCTTCCTCAGCTCTCGTCCCCTAACGCCCCTACTCTACTTGCGCTATATTGATGACATCTTCATCATCTGGACCCATGGAAAAGAAGCCCTTGAGGAATTCCACCATGATTTCAACAATTTCCATCCCACCATCCCACCACCATCCCACCACCTCAGCCTGGTCCAGTCCACGCAAGAGATCCACTTCCTGGACACTACAGTGCTAATAAACGATGGTCACATAAACACCACCCTATACCGGAAACCTACTGACCACTATTCCTACCTACATGCCTCCAGCTTTCACCCTGACCACACGATCCATTGTCTACAGGCAAGCTCTGCGATACAACCGCATTTGCTCCAACCCCTCAGACAGAGACAAACACCTACAAGATCTCTATCAAGCATTCTTACAAATACAATATCCACCTGTGGAAGTGAAGAAACAGATTGATAGAGCCAGAAGAGTTCCCAGAAGTCCCCTACTACAGGACAGGCCTAACAAAGAAAATAACAGAACGCCACTAGCCGTCACCTTCAGCATTATTAAGGATCTACAACGTGTCCTGAAGGATGACCCAACACTCTCACAAATCCTGGGAGACAGGCCAGTCCTTGCCTACAGACAGCCCCCCAACCTGAAGCAAATACTCACCAGCAACCACATACCACACAACAGAACCACTAACCCAGGAACCTATCCTTGCAACAAAGCCAGTTGCCAACTGTGCCCACATATCTATTCAGGGGACACCATCACAGGGCCTAATAACATCAGCCACACTATCAGAGGCTCGTTCACCTGCACATCCACCAATGTGATCTATGCCATCATGTGCCAGCAATGCCCCTCTGCCATGTACATTGGTCAAACTGGACAGTCTCTACGTAAAAGAATAAATGGACACAAATCAGATGTCAAGAATTATAACATTCATAAACCAGTCGGAGAACACTTCAATCTCTCTGGTCACGCAATTACAGACATGAAAGTTGCTATATTACAACAAAAAAACTTCAAATCCAGACTCCAGCGAGAAACTGTTGAATTGGAATTCATTTGCAAATTTGATACAATTAACTTAGGCTTGAATAGAGACTGGGAGTGGCTAAGTCATTATGCAAGATAACCTATATCCCCTTGTTTTTTCCTCCCCCCCCCCCAGACGTTCTTGTTAAACCCTGGATTTGTGCTGGAAATGGCCCGCCTTGATTATCATACACAATGTAAGGAGAGTGGTCACTTTAGATAAGCTATTACCAGCAGGAGAGTGGGGTGGGAGGAGGTATTTTTTTCATGCTTTGTGTGTATATAAAAAGATCTTCTACACTTTCCACAGTATGCATCCGATGAAGTGAGCTGTAGCTCATGAAAGCTTATGCTCAAATAAATTGGTTAGAATAGAATAGAATGTCCCCTTTGTCTGTTCATCTCTGGACTGTAGGATCTTCAAGCCAGACATTTGCTATTTCCATGTTCAGCACCAGCACAGTGAGACCCTGACCCCAAGTGGCATTACAATGATAGAAATATACACCACTCCTAATGACTGTGAGTCATGGAGGCTGTGGAAGGAAGGGTGAGCATTGCAGCTCTAGGATGACAGGTCTTTTTGTTTCAGTAACTCACTGGCATTATTTCTCTCCCCTACCCCAGGAATGAGTCCTCCGTGGGGCGGGTCAACCATACTGTGGTGACTCATTTCATCCTTTTAGGGATCCCCAACACCAGCAGCCTCCAGACCATCCTATTCATCACCTTCTTAGCCTTCTATCTCTGCACTCTGCTGGGCAACCTGCTCATCTTATTAGCCATCCTCGCTGACCCCCGTCTGCACACCCCTATGTATTTCTTCCTCTGCAACCTCTCCGTGCTGGACATCGGTTTTTCCTCCATCAGCACCCCTAAATTCCTGGCCAACCTCTGGGCCAAGAATAGAACCATCTCTCTGGGCGGGTGTATGTCCCAGGTCTTCTTCTACCACTTCCTGGGCAGCACCGAGTGCCTGCTCTACACAGTCATGGCCTACGACCGGTACGTGGCCATCTGCCACCCCCTGCGCTACCTGCTCATCATGAACCGGAGGGTGTGTGCCCTCCTGGCCGCCGGCACCTGGATCACCAGCTCCTTCCATGCCACCATCCTCACCAGCCTGACCTTCACGCTGCCCTACTGCGGGTCCAATGTGGTGGACTATTTCTTCTGCGACATCTTCCCAGTGGTCAAGCTGGCCTGTGCAGACACATACATCATTGAGACTGTGACCTTCACCAACACTGGCATGGTGCCCACGACCTGCTTCCTCCTCATCCTCGCGTCCTACGTCAGGATCGTCTATTCTGTCCTGAAGATAAACTCAGGCGAAGGGCGGCGCAAAGCAGCCTCCACTTGCGCCTCGCATCTGGTGGTGGTGACACTGTTCTTCGGGCCCTGCGCCCTGGTCTACACGCAGCCCCAGCTGAGCAAAGTGCTGGTGACCCCTGTGCAGATCTTCGGCAATGTGGTCACGCCCATGCTGAACCCGGCCATCTACACGCTGAGGAACAAGGAGGTGAAAGCAGCTCTGAGAAAACTGAGAGGGGGTCAAACGCCTGCACGTTGATATGCAGCAGCTGCAGGAGTAGCATGTGCGTCTGCTTGGAAATACATCGACAAATACATCTCCATGGCGGCTCTGTGGCTCTTGTGAACGTCTCTGTCTCTCCCCATCCCCACACAGCCCCATCTATCTATGTGGATCTCTACCAGTCATAGAAATGCTCCTAATATACTGAGCTGTCTTTGACATGCTGTAAGGCTGATCTTTTCCAAGCTGCCGGAGGGACAGGCACACTCAGCCTATATTCAAATTAATAAGAGTTGGAGATCCAATTTTGTAGAGGACTTACAAAGTCTTGGCCTTATTACACAGCTCTACAGAGCTCAAACTCTTTAAGTCTATCATTATCAGGCAGGTTTTCTACTCCTTCAATTATTCTCATGGTTCTTTTCTGAACCCTCTCCAATTTATCAGCACCCGTCTGGAATTGTGAACAGCAGAACGGAACACAATATTGCATCAGCGGTCACACCAGTGCCAAACAGGGAGCTAAAATCACCTCTCTGCTCGTACTCGAGATTCCTCCTTTATGCATCCCAGGATCTCATTAGCTCTTCTGGCCCCAACGTTGCACTGTGAGCTCACGTTCAGCTGATTCTCCACCATGACCCGCAAATCATTTTCAGAGTCACGGCTCCCCAGAAGAGAGGCCCCAGTCCTATAAGAATAGCCCTGATTCTTCATTCCTAGATATAGGTGCGTACCTTTAACTGCATTAAAATGCACATTGTTTCCTTGCACCCCCTTAACCAGAGATCCTGATCCAGACTGGGGAGGAGGTTGAAGGAGCTATTCCAGGGTTGGGGTTCGGATGGACATCAATGGAGTTTTCCCAGGGCAAGGGAGAAACACACTGGTGTTAGTCTAGGGTTAGTGTTAGGGAAAAGGCCAAAGGAATTCTGCTCAGATTGAAGTAGGGCAGCTGAGTTACGCTAGTGTTCTCATGACGGATGAAGTCAATAAAGTTACCTAGGGTTTGGGTGAGGCAGGAAGTGAATACATTAATGCCAGATTTCATGAGAGCTAGGCAGGAAATTAGGAGGATGACATAATCTCTTTGGGGCTCAGTTCCTCACCTGAGACACTGCTAAAAATTATTCCCTTCTCCCAACCATTTCTCTGGTAATCCCTTCGGGGCAGGGGCTGTCTCTCGCTGTGTGTCTTTGCAGCACCCCTTGCATGTGAGCCTCCAGGCCTTCCATACGACAGAAATAATAATGTATTTTTCTGACTTATCACTGTGATACCCTGACACCCCAATATTCACCACTGTCATGTAATTAGGACATGTTTTGCATGAAGTATGCTTTGTAAGTTATCATTCTAAAAGTCTTGATCTGCTAGACATTAATATCTCATTGAATTGTATGTGCTTTCTTTGTATGTGAAGTTATGAAGTTTGCCTATGTTTGTGCTACTGAAACTGAAACAAGAAGACTTTCAGGTACAACAGTGAAAAGGCCAAATAAAGTTAATGGCTCAGGGAGGAAATGCACAAGCACAAGGATTTCCCCAGGAACTGCGTACAATAGAAACCTCTCAGAGACAGCACTGCCCAATGGGAACTGTTTGAGCCAGGTCACAGCAAAAGAGCTTTCCAGCAAGTGGGAAGAAGCTATAGAAGGGGGGAAATGGCATCATGATGGTATCTCACTTTCCCTACAACAAGTCACGTGGAAACACCCGAAGAACAAAGACAGAATAGGGGGAAGTGATGGTCCCAGGCTAAGGGATTTCTAGCCTATGTATGAAAACGTGGGAAACCCAAGCTGCAAAGCCTAGGCAGCTTATGCCTTAAAAATCTGCCAGCCTGCTTGTCTCTCAGGGTGAGAATTTGCTAAATCATATCCTACCAATCTAGTGTGTTAACTCAGTTTGCGGTTTGTTTATTTAGTAGGTAATCTGCTTTGACCTGTTTGCTATCCCATTTAATCACTTAAAATATATCTTCTGTAGTTAATAAACGTATTTGTGCTTTCTCTAAAACCAGTTTGTGGAATTCATAACACCAGGGTGGGCGGGTGGGGGGAGTGTGCATGTCTTCCTCCACATTGAGGGAGGGAGTGGATTTCATGAGCTTATGCTGTACCGTTCTCTGTGCAGCACAAGACAATACCATTTTGCGTTTACATACCAGAGGGGGTGTGAACTTGGTTGCTGGCAATTCCCTAGCTGAATATTCCCACGCAGAGCTGATTTCAGTGTCTGTGTCTTTCTGCAGCTGGATGTGTCCCTACCTGTGTGTGTTCTGGAGGAGGTTTGAGGGCCTGGCTCAGCAAGACAGTGTAAGGGAAACCAGGCTGGTGGAACTGGCAGGCTCAGTGGTACCCCATCAGGTGGCACTCTGGAGCGGGGGACAACCTGTCACAATCACTAACTCCTAGGCCATGGGATTTAACCTTGTGCCTTGAAATGAAAAAATAATAAAAGAAATAAAATGAAAGGAACCTGGGGTAGATAACATCTCCCTGCAGAACAGTGCAAGTGAGCCCAGCATCCCGGCACTAAAAAAAGCCCTGACTCGGGGGGAAGAGCACCCCCTACAGAATTGCCTCCACCACTCCCTGCACTTCAGCGCCCACTTTGAACTGCTGGGGTTCATCCTGAATTTTCTCTGTTGTTTCTTTGCATTGGTCGAGGGAACCAATTTCCAACAAGACACAAATCCAGACTATGTGCCTGAGATAAGAAAACCTGGAATGGAAGATCAGTGCACAAATTGTGCACATTGATTTTAAAAAACAAAGTACATTCTGATGGACAATGGGAAAACTCCATTGACTTCCAAGCCATGGGCACTGGACGCAGGGTTGCCAACTTTCTAATCGCACAAAACTAAACACCGCTTGTCCTTGCCCACTACTCCACCCCTTCCTCAAGGCCCCGCCCCTGCCCCACATCTTCTATGAGGCCCCACCCCTGCTCGCTCCATCCCCCTTCCCTCTGTCACTCACTCTCCCTCACCTTCATTCACTTTCACCGGGCTGGGGCACAGTGTTGGGGTGCAGGAAGCGGTGAGCCCTCTGGCTGGGGGTGCGGACTATGGGGTGGGACTGGGAATGAGGGGTTTGGGGTGCTGGAGAGGGCTCTGGGCTGGGGCAGGGGGTTGGGGGGTGTCATAAATATAAAGGGAAATGTAACCACCTTTCTGTATACAGTGCTATAAAATCCCTCCTGGCCAGAGGCAAAACCCTTTCACCTGTAAAGGGTTAAGAAGCTAGGATAACCTCGCTGGCACCTGACCAAAATGACCAATGAGGGGACAAGATACTTTCAAATCTGGAGGGGGGGAGAGCAAAGGGTCTGTCTGTCTGTGTGATGCTTTTGCCGGGAACAGATCAGGAATGCAGCCTTACAACTCCTGTAAAGTTAGTAAGTAATCTAGCTAGAAAATGCATTAGATTTTCTTTTGTTTAATGGCTTGTAAAATAAGCTGTGCTGGAGGGAATGTATCTTCCTGTTTTTTTGTCTTTTTGTAACTTAAGATTTTGCCTAGAGGGATTCTCTATGTTTTGAATCTGATTACCCTGTAAGGTATTTACCATCTTGATTTTACAGAGGTGATTCTTTTACCTTTTCTTTAAATAAAATTCTTCTTTTAAGAACCTGATTTTTCATTGTTCTTAAGATCCAAGGGTTTGGGTCTGTGTTCACCTGTACCAATTGGTGAGGATATTATTATCAAGCCTTCCCCAGGAAAGGGAGTGTAGGGCTTGGGGGGGGATATTTTGGGGGAAGACATCTTCAAGTGGGCTCTTTCACTGTTCTTTATTAACACGCTTGGTGGTGGCAGCATACGGTTCAAGGACAAGGCAAAGTTTGTAACTTGGGGAAGTTTTTAACCTAAGCTGGTAAGAATAAGCTTAGGGGGTCTTTCATGCAGGTCCTCACATCTGTACCCTAGAGTTCAGAATGGGGGATGAACCTTGACAGGGGATGAGGACTCTGTCTGGGGGTGTGGACACTCAGGTGGGACCAGAGATGCGGGGTTTGGGGTGCAGGAGGGGTCTCCAGGCTTGGACAGGGGGTTGGAGTGTGTGTGGGGGAGTGAGGGCTCTGGCTGGGTGTCTGGGATCTGGGGTGGAGTTGGGGATGAGGAGTTTGGGGTAGAAAGTTGGGGTGCAGGATGGGTTTGGGGTGTGGGGTCCTGGCAGCGCTTGCCACGGATCCCAGGAGGAAGACACAGGCCCTAGGTGCATGGACAGCGAGGGAGGCTCTGCGTGCTGCCCTCACACCCGAAGGCACTGCCCCTGCAACTCCCATTGGTTGCAGTTCATGGCCAATGGGAGCTGTGGAACTGGCACTAGGGGTGGGGGCTGTGCATGGAGCTTCCCTGGCCACACATGTGCCTAGGGGCCACAAGGACCTGGTGGCCATTTCCAGCAGCCATGCAGAGCTCGGGCAAGCAAGGAGCCTGCCTTCGCCTGGAGCCCCCTGGGTGCTGACGGGAGCTGCCAGGACCCATTTTCGACTGGGCGTTCTGGTCAAAAACTGGGTGCCTTGCAACCCTAACTAGATGGCCATAGAGGGAGAAGCAGGGAAAGCAGGTGACTATAATATTTTGTAACTGAGAACTGTATCAATTCAACAGACTTACATTTAAAGAGTCCATGGGAATTATTTGCCAACCATTATCTTGTAGACAAGACAAAGGCCTGGGACACAGGAGATCTGCGTTCCAGTACAGGCTCTATAGTAGACTCTGTATTTGACCTTAAGTAATTCACTAAATCTCTTCGTGCCTCAGTTTCCCCATCTGTTATACATGAAAAATTAAATCCTTGGTCACTCGCAGCGATGAAATGTGTATCACATTCAGTTGGGGACTGTTTCTTTCTGTCTTTGCTGGGTGTGGCACAAAGCAGCCTACGCCTCAGTTCCAAAATGTAGGTCCTACCATAATACCCATGATAATACTAGTGATAATAGAAATTAAAATAGTCAAATGCAGATCCAGCTCCGGGGTACGTGGCAAAGACACACAGAACCCAGTTGATGCAGCCAAGAGTAAATTCTGAGCCTGGCTCCCAGCGCAGTGAGAAGGCCCAGCCTGGGGGCTCATTAGAAATGTTGACATTTTAATTGATCCCAGGGGCCATTGCACCCTGTGGGATGCTCTGACTGGGCTGGGGATAACACTTCTACAGAGAATAATTATACCCTCTGCCTTCTGCCTCTTCATCCTGGCTCCCAAGTAAGACGCCCACCCGAGGTGGAGCAGGAAATGATCACGACTAGAGGAATCACAAGAGGCCTTATTAAAACTGCAATGCTGGGCTACAGCAAATGGATGGAGGAGGTAATTGCTGGAACCCCCCTAATCCAGCCCTGTCTCTCTCACATCCCTCTCTGTGCAGGGGTCTGTGGATTTGTCCACGCTACAGAGCTTCCCAGCGACGTAGCCAACCCCCACCAGCCCCTTAGTGTAGATGCACAGTAGAGGTACAAGACGAGGCTTGTGTCTATTCCATTTACCTGGCTAGTGAAGGAGCAGCTTTGGTTCAGTTAAATCAGCCGTAATCCTCTAAAGGCCCTTCCTCCGAACCTGGACTATGCAAAGGGGAGGGTCTGATGTTATTGACTTGAACTGGGACTGTATAGAACATTGTTGCAACCAAGGTCCTGTAGTGGCACCAAATCTTGCATAAAGGGAGTCAAATAAGGTGTCTAAGACAAGGTTATGGTTTGGCCGTTATGATTATGCTATCTGTATGCATGTATCATTTTTCTATTTAAAGTTGTAAGTATTGGCTCTGTACTGTCTGTATTTCAAACTTGTGCTGTGCTTCTGGGGGACACCCCAGACAATGTGACATCAGCTCTGCCTAGCCTGCTGGATGGCCCATTAAGGACCATCAGCTATTCAACTGACCCATTGAGAGAATGCAAATATGCCTTGCGACTCAGCAAGGCATGCAGGGACATGTCTATGGACAGAACTCTGAGGGTTTTCCAGGCCATATGATGGGCAGCTTGTCCTTGGGACAAAAGAAGAAAGACCACACGGCAAGAGAATATAAAAAGCTGCTGCAGCTTCTCCATCTTGTCTTCAGTCCTGCTTCCTACCTCTGGAGGGACTTTGCTACCCTGAAGCTTTGAACCAAGGACTGAAAGACCCATCCCAGCTGGGGATGTTCTCAAGAGACTTGATCTGAACCTGCAGCCTATTCCACCACTGCGACAAGCCTGAACCAAGAACTTTGCCATGACTGTATGTAATTGATTCCATTTAACCCATTCTAGCTCTCATCTCTATCTTTTTCCTTTTATGGATAAACCTTTAAATTTTAGATTCTAAAGGATTGGCAACAGCATGATTTGTGGGTAAGATCTAACTTGTATATTGTCCTGAGTCTGGGGCTTGGTCCTTTGGGATTAAGAGAACCTTTTTTCTTTTACTGGGGTATTGGTTTTCCTAACCATCTGTCCCCATAACAAGTGGCACTGGTGGTGATACTGGGAAACGGGAGTGTCGAAGGGAATTGCTTGTGTGACTTGTGGTTAGCCACTGGGGTAAAACCAAAGTCTGCTCTGTCTGTCTGGTTTGGTTTGCCTTAGAGGTGGAAAAACCCCAGTCTTGGGCTGTAACTGCCCTGCTTGAAGCAGTTTGTCCTGAATTGGGACTCTCCGTGCGGTCCCGCCAGAACCAGCCTCGTTACAGAGGGTAAGAGAACACGCGCGAGGCCCAGAAAGATGCAGAGTGACATTCAACCCAATGAGAAGAGGAGGGATGGCATAGATAATCCTTCCTATGCTTGGGTTAATTTAGATTAACCTGAAAGGCAGAGTCTGCCTCACTCTGTGTCTGAGCTGCACCCAGAACAACAGTACCAGGATCTTGCTGGAGTTGGGGGCTGCTGTACTGTGCTGCCAAAAATAACTCAATGCTCCTCTTGGAGTCTCTACTGTACTGCAAAAAGTGATGAGAACTGGTGCACAGGACGTATGCTGCCCTCTGTCTGCACAGGGTTGTATTCATACAGTATGTGGCTATCTATGAATTTCAGGGGTGAATTTCACCAGTGCATGGATACAATCTTGTGCACACAGAGACACAGAGAAGGGGGCAGGGGAACAGCAGGGGATACAAACCAAGGACAAAGCTCTGTTGGCTTCTGAGGCCTCCAGATGAACCTCTGGCCCAGTTTACGCCTATTTCACACCCTGGGGGGAATTCTCTGCCTTGTGTCACATCGCAGGAGAACCTAGAGGAACATGAACATCCCCTCCCCCCTCACAATGTCTGGGTTAGATTCTCAGCTGGTAGAAATCTACGCAGCTCCCTTCAGTCCAATGGCATTACTCCTGATTTACACCAGGGTGTGTGGCTGAGAGAGGAAACAGCCCCAGGGAATCCAATGGAGTTCCCCAGGAGTCAGGTCAGGGGGAGAGAGAGCAGAATCTGGACCCTGGTGGAGCTGGGGATCTGGCCTTTTCAGTTCCATGGCGCTACACTTACTGATGCCCGCGGAGGGCTTGGTCCCGGGGGTCTATGAGCGTTCTCTCAAATGATGCAAAATCTCCATTAATTGGCGACTCTGCTGCGGTCTCAGTCTGGAAGCCTGGTGGGGATTCAGAACCCTGGTCCCGAAGGGCCCGAAGAGGATTTAACGACCACGGAGAGCCATAAGGAGGCTGGAAGCTGTGGGGTGATACGCTGCGGGCAGCCCTGGCTAGCTTCAGAGCGGATTAGGTCTCCGGGTTGGATACCAAGAGCCCAGGCTGTGCACCTCTCCTGGGCGATGGGCCGTTTGGGATAAGAAAGCTGGATGGTGCTACAGGAATCACGGCCGGGGACAGAAAGGAAGAATTCCAGGCAGCTGGATCGGCCTTTCCCAATGCAGCCAGTGTAAGACTCCTACTTTGGTAAAGTTCCCTCGGTCTCTGCCTGTCTCTGAATCTGTCAGTCTCTGTCTCGCTCAGAGGGAGATGACGTCAGCCAAATATTTTCTTTAGAGAGAAATCGATCCAGCCCTGTATCCATCCTTCTCTGTGCAGTACCTGCCTGCCTGTCTGTCTGTCTGTGGTGTATCTATCCTTTATCTCCCTCTCTCCATGTGTTATATCCCCAACCTGCCAGCGTTTCCCCTTCAGCTCTGCCTCTCCTGCTCAGGGAAAACTCCCTAGCAAAACCCAAACAGGGTCTCTGTTATTGTCCTTTAAATCTCACCTTAAAAATCCCTCTGGCATGTTATCCACAGAGCCGAGCCTGCTGATCACGGCCGAGCAGAGACAGGCTGTGGCCAGGGGTGCTGGAAAAATTTGTGTAGCGGAGATGCTGAGAGCCACTGAACCAAACTGTGAACCCTGAGTATGAGGGAAACCACGTTCAACCAGGGGGTGCTGCTGAACCCCCAGCACCCCGAGTTCCAGCACTTATGGCTGTGGCTATTCTGCTTCTCATTCTCTCTTTTTCCTTCTCTCTCTAACCCCAATAAAGCCCCAATCAATACACATAATTAACAAAGCTGGGGCAATTCTTCACCACATTCATTGGTTTGTAATTTCCATCCTCGTCCTCTTCCTTAACACAAACACATAGCAGCCAGTGCGTTTATAACAACAAAACCCTACCAAAACAATCACTCCACTGCACACACGGCTATCCCTCTGCGGAGAGCATGAGGGAGAGACCAAACTATATATGACAAATGCTGGCCACAAAAGGAAAGCTCAAAGGTACTGTGGTGACAGAGGTGGGGAAAGGGCTTAGACAGAACAGAATTGAAGACATTGGAATAGGACAGGAAAGAGGAAAAGAAACTGGAATGGACTAGAATAGAATAGAAAATACGTCCCCTTTGTTCCTCTCTGAACTGTAGGATCTTCAAGGCAGACATTTTCTCTTGCCATGTTCAGCACCAGCACAGTGAGACCCTGACCCCAAGTGCCATTACAATGATAGAAATATACACCGCTCCGAATGACTGTGAGTCATGGAGGCTGTGGAAGGAAGGGTGAGCATTGCAGCTCTAGGATGACAGGTCTTTTTGTTTCAGTAACTCACTGGCATTATTTCTTTCCCCTACCCCAGGAATGAGTCCTCCATGGGGCGGGTCAACCACACTGCGGTGACTCATTTCATCCTCTTAGGGATCCCCAACACCGATGGCCTCCAGACCATCCTCTTCGTCACCTTCTTAGCCTTCTACCTCTGCACCCTGCTGGGGAACCTGCTTATCTTATTAGCCATCCTCGCTGACCCCCGTCTGCACACCCCTATGTATTTCTTCCTCTGCAACCTCTCCGTGCTGGACATTGGTTTTTCCTCCATCAGTACCCCTAAATTCCTGGCCAACCTCTGGGCCAAGAATAGAACCATCTCTCTGGGCGGGTGCATGTCCCAGGTCTTCTTCTGGCACTTCCTGGGCAGCACCGAGTGCCTGCTCTACACCATCATGGCCTACGACCGGTACGTGGCCATCTGCCACCCCCTGCGCTACCTGCTCATCATGAACCGGAGGGTGTGTGCCCTCCTGGCCGCCGGCACCTGGATCACCAGCTCCTTCCACGCCACCATCCTCACCAGCCTGACCTTCACGCTGCCCTACTGCAGGTCCAATGTGGTGGACTCTTTCTTCTGTGACATCTTCCCGGTGGTCAAGCTGGCCTGTGCAGACACATACATCATCGAGACCGTGACCTTCACCAACACTGGCATGGTGCCCATGACCTGCTTCCTCCTCATCCTCTCGTCCTACATCAGGATCGTCTATTCCGTCCTGAAGATAAACTCGGCCAAAGGGTGGCGCAAAGCAGTCTCCACTTGCGCTTCGCATCTGGCAGTGGTGACACTGTTCTTCGGGCCCTGCGCCCTGGTCTACACGCAGCCCCAGCTGAGCAAAGTGCTGGTGACCCCTGTGCAGATCTTCAGCAACGTGGTCACGCCTATGCTGAACCCAACCATCTACACGCTGAGGAACAAGGAGGTGAAAGCGGCTCTAAGAAAACTGAGAGGGGGTCAAACGCCTGCACGTTGATATGCAGCAGCTGCAGGCATAGCATATGGGTCTGCTTGGAAATACCGAGCTGTCTTTGACATGCTGTGAGGCTGACATTTTCAAAGCTGCCTAAGAGACAGGCACAATCAGTCTGCACTACAGTTAGTAGAAATTGGAGATTCAAACCTTGAAGAGGACGTTGAAAATCTTGGCCTTATTACACAGCTCTACAGAGCTCGAACTCTTTAAGTCCATCATTATAAGGCAGGTTTTCTACTCCTTCAATTATTCTCATGGCTCTTCTCTGATTCCTCTCCAATGTGTCAACACCTGTCTGGAATTGTGAACAACAGAACTGGACAGAGTGTACCATCAGCGGTCACACCAATGGTAAAATCACCTCTCTGTTCATACTAAAGATTGCTCCTTTATATATCCCAGGGTCACATTAGGTCTTCTGGCCACAGCATCACACTGGGGGCTCACATTCAGCTAATTCTTCACCATGATCCCCCAATCTTTTTCAGAGTTGCTGCTCCTCAGGAGAGTGGCCCCCATCCTGTAAGCACAGCCTCGATTCTTTGTTCCCAGATATACACGCATATGTTTAGCTGCATTAAAATGCCACAAATCCAGACTTATGGTGCCTGAGAAAAGACAACCTGGAATGGGAGATCAGTGCACAAAATGTGTACATTGATTTTTAAAACCACTGTAGCTTCTGATGAATAATGGGAAAGCTCCATTGACCTCCAAACCATGGGCACTGGGCGGCCATAGAGGGAGACGCCAAGAGAGCCGGTGGCTATAGTATCTTGTAATTGAGAACTGTATCAATTCAACATACCTACATTTAAAGAGCCCATGGGAATTATTTGCAAACCATTATCTTACAAAAAGAAAAGGAGTACTTGTGGCACCTTAGAGACTAACCAATTGGTTAGTCTCTAAGGTGCCACAAGTACTCCTTTTCTTTTTGCGAATACAGACTAACACGGCTGTTCCTCTGAAACCTGTCATTATCTTACAGTTACGACAAAGGCCTGGGACACAGGATATCTAGGTTCCAGTACAGGCTCCATAGAAGATTCTGTATTTGACCTTAAGTAACTCACTACATTGCTTTGTGCCTCAGTTTCCCCATCCATTATACATGTGTAACCTAGAGCTACTGAGACCACTGAGAGAGAGAGATTAGTGAGGCTGCTTTACAGACTTAGCTAAGTGCCAGTTGACTTTTAGCTCATGTGGTAGAGGCTCATGCCTTTAGCTCCAAAGGTTCCCAGGTTCAATACTGCCTGTGACCCAGGTCTCTTGGCGTTACACGTGGATAATTAAATCCTCTGTCACTCTCAGCTATGAAATGTGGATCGCATTCAGGTGGGAACTGTGTCTATGTATCTGCGCTGCATGTTGCACAAAGGGACCCATGTCTCAGTTCCAGACTGTAGGTCCTACCATAATTCTACTATAACAATAGTGATAATACAAATTAAAATAGTCAAATGCAGTTCCGGCTCTGGTGTTCATGGTAATGACACATGGAACTCAGCTAAAGCAGTCAAGAGTAACTTCTGAGCCTGGCTCCCAGTGCAATGAGAAGGAACAGCCTAGGTACTCATTAGAAGGATCGACATTTTAATTAATCCTAGTGGCCATTGCACCCCGTTGGATACTCTGACTGGGCTGGGGATAACAGATCTACAAAGATTAATTATACCATCTCCTTCTGCCTCTTCATCCTGGCTCCCAAATAAGACGCCTACCAGAGGAAGAGCAGGAAATGATCGCGACTAGAGAAATTGCAAGGGGCCTTATTAAAACTGCGGTGCTGGGACACCAGCAAATGGATTGAGGAGATCATTGCTGGAAACCCCCTAATCCAGCCCTGTCTTTCTCATATCCCTCTCTGTGTGGTGTCTATGGATTTGTCCACACTGCAGAGCTTCCCAGCGAGGTAGCCAACCCCCGCCAGCCTCTTAGGGTAGATGCACAGTAGAGATGCCAGACGAGGCTTGAGTCTATTCTGCTTAGCTAGCTAGCGATGGAGCGGCTTTGGTTCAGTTAAATCAGCCATAATCCTCTAAAGGCCCTTCCTCCTGAAACCTGACTGTGCAAAGGGGAGGGTAAGAGAACATGCCCAAGACCCAGAAAGATGCAGAGCGATGTTCATCCCAATGACAAGAGGAGGGCTGGCATAGATAACATTTCCGCTGCTTGGGTTAGTTCATGAAGGCTGGTTCTGTGTCACTCTGTCTGAGTGGCACCCAGAACAATGGTGCTATGATCTACTCCTGGGGGAATTCTGTGCAAAAAAAATTAAAATTCTGCAGAAAAAAAAGAAAAACTGCACACAATATTTGAAAAACTCTGCATCTCCTGTCTGGGGTCGTACAGTATGGCCGGGAGGGACTGCTAATGCAGGAAGCTGGATCCTGGGAGAGGCAGCACCACATTCTTCTCCCCTTGGCTGCTGCATTTCCTGGGAGTAGAGCCCTGCGGATCAGCAGATACCGATTGCTATCCACTGATATCCTCATCTGCAGATAGAAATTTGCATCTGCGCAGGGCTCTACACACCAGTTTGAATTATTTATGATCATTTATTTCAAAATACCTGTAAGTAAGTATGTCTGTAACATAAAAAATGATTCAAGAAATGCTTTTTGACAAATAGATTCCTTACTAGGCATATTAATACAGAACTCTGAGTAATAATTCATTCAAACTACAGTATAGAACCATATTTTCCACACCCCTCAGAAGCAGTGCAAAGGCTTAGGGAAATCAGAGGTAATGGAGGAGCTGAGGAAGAGGGAAGTAAATTTCTGGGAAGAAGCCTAGGGGTGAACTTGGAGGGTTGTCAGATATTGGTGGGAAAAGTATGGAACAGGTATTTTTTGAGGGGAGGGGGTGGGGGGCGAGGAGAGATTGTTAGGGAGTTTCCCCCGTGCAGACCCTGGTTGACCCCTAGCCTCTCCCATTCAGCCAGGTACATCTTCCCTTTTGCCCATGTATCCTTGTACCCCCTGTCCACATGTGTCCCTCCACCCCTACCTCCATCCCCCTGTGGCACTGCACTCCATCCCCCTGTCCGTATGTGGCTCTGCACCCCGTCCCACAACACCATGTGGCTTTGTACCACCTCCCCTCTGTGGCTCTGTGCCTCCACTCCTATTCAGCCCCTGTCCCAGTCTGTCCTCTCCCAATAGCCCTCATGAGCCCCTGTCTGACCCCCCCAAGCCCACGCTGTCTGTCTTCACATAGCCCCTGTCTCCTGACCTGGCCCAACAGCTGATGCAAAGAAGGCAGGCTCTTTCTCTTTCCCCCCCCCCCGCCCCCGGTGGGGAGGTGGGCTTTGTTCTATCCCCACAGTACCCTCTGGTGGGCAAAAGGCAGAACTGCAGTAACATTTTGGCATAAGCTCTTTTCTGCACAAAAAATTAAAAATATGTGCAGCTCATTAAAGCTGAAGTAGAACAGAATTCCCCCAGGAGTAAAGCCTCGACTCCATCTTAACAATGAAAGCATGGTCAACCACCTCCATAATTGTACATATAACTAGGTCAAAAGAAACAGTTCAGAAATTAAAATATTTAACAATCTTTGCTATCTGTCATTTCACCAAAATGATGCAAAATCCAGTAATTGCTCATTAGGCTGATGCCTCTGCTACCACAGTCTTCCAGGAGCTTATCCCAAGAGTGAGTGAAGAAAGATAAAAGCACCTTCTTCTTCAAAGGTTTACTCTTTGTTTCAATTGTTTCATCCAGAACATGAGCACGGCAGGGTATGTGAAATCTCCGGCTCCAGGAAACAAACAAACCACTCCACAACGTGGATTAAAAAATACTTCACCTGTGCACAGGTAATCCCATAACTAACCACTGCAGAGGGTCTTACACGATTCTCTGAAGCACAGATTCACAGAAACGTAGTGCTGAAAGGGGCCTCAACAGGACATCTAGTCCAATCTCCCCACTCTGAGGCAGGGCCAAGTATATCTAGACCATCCCTGACAGGTGTTTGTCTAATCTCTTCTTAGAAACCTCCAATGATGGAGTTTCCACAGCCTACCTTGGAAGCCTGTTCCAGTCCTTAACGACCCTTATAGTTTGAAAGATACATCTGACAAAGTGGATTCCAGCCCACGAAAGCTTATGCCCAGATAAATTTGTTAGTCTTTAAGGTGCCGCAGGAAACTCCTCATTGTTTTTGCTGAAACAGACTAACACAGCTACCCTTCTGAAACTTGTCACCTTCCTGAAGTGTGATGCCCAGAACTGGGCACAGTACTCCAGCTGGGACTTTACCAGTTGTGAGTAGAGCAGGAGAATTACCTCCTATGTCTAACATACAACACTCCTGTTAATACACTCCGTCAAGGTTTCTCCCCCACTCTGAATGCTAGGGTACAGATGTGGGGACCTGCATGAAAACCTCCTAAGCTTATCTTTACGAGCTTAGGTCAAAAACTTCCCCAAGGTACAAAATATTCCACTCCTTGTCCTTGGATTGGCCGCTACCACCACCAAACAAATACTGGTTACTGGGGAAGAGCTGTTTGGAAACGTCTTTCCCCCCAAAATACTTCCCAAAACCTTGCACCCCACTTCCTGGACAAGGTTTGGTTAAAAGCCTCACCAATTTGCCTAGGTGACTACAGACCCAGACTCTTGGATCTTAAGAACAATGAACAATCCTCCCAACACTTGCACCCCCCCCCTTTCCTGGGAAATGTTGGATGAAAAGCCACACCAATTTGCATAGGTGACCACAGACCCAAACCCTTGAATCTGAGAACAATGAAAAAGCATTCAGTTTTCTTACAAGAAGACTTTTAATAGAAATAGGAGTAAATAGAAGTAAATAAATCCCCTCTGTAAAATCAGGATGGTAGATACCTTACAGAGTAATTAGATTCAAAACATAGAGAATCCCTCTAGGCAAAACCTTAAGTTACAAAAAAGATACACAGACAGAAATAGTTATTCTATTCAGCACAATTCTTTTCTCAGCCATTTAAAGAAATCATAATCTAACACATACCTAGCTAGATTACTTACTAAAAGTTCTAAGACTCCATTCCTGGTCTATCCCCGGCAGAAACAGCATATAAACAGACACACAGACCCTTTGTTTCTCTCCCTCCTCCCAGCTTTTGAAAGTATCTTGTCTCCTCATTGGTCATTTTGGTCAGGTGCCAGTGAGGTTACCTTTAGCTTCTTAACCCTTTACAGGTGAGAGGATTTTTTTTCTCTGGCCAGGAGGGATTTTAAAGGGGTTTACCCTTCCCTTTATATTTATGACAACCCCAGAATGATATTCGCCTTTTTTGCAACTGCATCACAATATAAACAGTGAGGTGGCAATGTTTGCAGAAAATACAAAGCAGACTGGGAAGAGTTACAAAGGGATCTCACAAAACTGGGTGACTGGACAATAAAATGGCAGATGAAAGTCAATGTTGAGAAATGCTAATGAAGTACATGGTGTAACCATGCCTCAGTGGGTCACAACTGAGAATACCAAATTCAGGACAAACTGCTGAGAAATAGGACAGATATACCCCCAAACTAATGGCTATCCCTCCATAAGATATACCAAAACCAAGAACAAAAGTAAACTTCTGTTTCACCACAGTGGCTAACAAGAAGTCATAAAAGCGGTTTCCTTAGGTATTTTAGTCCTTGTATTACCACCGAAAACATTGGATTTAAAGATGAGTGGTTTTTAAAACTAATTTAATCAAATAAAAGGTTCTTCTGATCCCAAAGGACCAGTCATGCACCCAGGTGAATATATAATTCAGATTTCACCCAAAAATCACACTGATGCCAACCCTTTAGTATCTAACATCTAAAGATTTATTTATAGAAAGAAAGAAAGAAAGAAAGAAAGAAAGAAAGAAAGAAAGAAAGAAAGAAAGAAAGAAAGAAAGAAAGAAAGAAAGAAAGGTGAGAGTTAAAATTGGTCAAAGGAGTCAAATACATACAGTAATGGCAAAATTCTGGGTTCAGGCTTGTAACAGCAATGGAATAAACTGCTGGGTTAAGTCAAGTCTCTGGCTGCTTCCAAATCATTGGAAGGACCTCAGTCCTGTGGTTAGAATGCTCCCATTAGTATAAGTTCAAAGTCCAGAGGCTGGAGCAGAAAAGAGGCAAAATGGAGGTGTTTCCATTCCAAGATCTTTTATATCTTCTGCCATGTGGTGGGAAACCCATTGTTTCAAACAAAGCCCTCAGCAAAGCTAGTGGAAAATTAGGGGTGACAAGATAGTGTTCAGAGTCACATGTCCATGCATGAAGGTTTGGACACAGTAGAAGCCATTACCTATACCTCAAACAGCATGTTTGTAGAACAGTCCGTTCAGTGTAGATGGGCATCCCCATAGTCCATTGTCAGGTAAGTGTTTCTTCATGAGCGACTTAATTTGAATAGTCCCTCCAAAATGTGCTGACTAAATACCCTGTGGGCATTACCCCAGGAGCAAACATTTGAAACACAGGTATACAGCCAATGCTCATAACTTCAAATACAAAAATGATACATGCATACAGATAGCACAATCATAACCAGCAAATCATAAGCTTCTCATAGACATCTTAGATGTCACATTATATGCAAGGTTGTTGCAAATATATGTAAGCAGAGTCAGGATGAGCTCCACCGTGACATCTGGTGGTGAGGTGTGGCAAGTTGTGGAAAAGAACTTCAGGGGCTGATCTCATTCGCATAGGCACACCCACCCTGCCTAGAATGAGCCCACAGCTGCCCAAATGGTCAATTTGGCTGCTGTGGGATCCCCTGTTTCTCTGTCATTGGGGCAGGAAGAATAAATTGTTATTATCCTGATTATGTGAATCAAGGACAGTGGAACTGTACTTGGCCTTTGTTATAATGGAAGGACTCGCCATCAACTAAGTAGCACTTGCTAGGCAAGGGACATGGGTTCCAAAACTCAGTGAATTGAAAGAGGTTGAGGATAGGTGTTAATATGGGTCTTACATGTTAATTACACTGCCCTTTTCCTCTACTGTGGAATGCTAGAGCTAATTTTGCTTCTGTTATAAGTCTAGTTATAGGCTGCTGAGCTGAATTCACTTTGGGCTAATAGTGCACCAGCACTGAGGCTCCCCTACTACAAGCTGAAATCACAAAAGAGTGAAAATGACTAAGAGCTGAAATCACTGAGTGTTGTGTTCAGTAGTGGGAAAGCCTGAAGATATATTGCAGAGCAGTATGTGGGACAGCTGGAGCAGTTCATGGGGCAGCTGTGTGGAGCGGAGTGGCTGGTGGAGTGGACCAGTATGGGAGACAGTTGGAGCAGCTCACAGGGGGCTGGTAGAGCAGAGCAGAGCCCCATGGAGAGGTGGGGCAATCAGCTTTGGACCACATAAGGTGCCCCTTAACCCTCCCACCTCCACCCAGGTTAGGAGGTAAAAATCTGCAGATAAATTTTCATACTCTGGGGCTGCACTGACCAGGGGCAGAGATTTTTGGGTTGTTGGACTTCTGGGACTTTGGGTAACTTTTGGGTTGCTGGACTCAAGAACCAAAGGGAAAGGACATGGCCCAATTTGCTTGGGATGGGTTTTTGCTCATGGATTGTGTTATGAATCCTGTTGGTGGTGTTCCCCCAACATAATGCCACATTGTTTCTCTCTGTTATTAAAAGACTTTTGCTACACTCAGACTTGATGCTTGCGAGAGGGAAAGTATTGCCTCTTGGAGGCGCCCAGCGGGGGTGGTATATATTTATCCCAGGTCACTGGGTGGGGTATCAAGCCAGTTTTGCATTGTGTTATTGTAATGGAACCCCTAGATACTGAACCTGGCCCTTGTTGCTGCCAACTCTGATGGGCAGAAGGGTTACATTTATAACAGTGGTTGCAACAATGATTTATATGGTCATATGGTCATATTTGGATCAGATAACTTCACATATAGAATCCCAACTATACATACAGAATGATGGGGTCTAAATTAGCTGTTACCCATCAAGAAAGAGATCTTGTAGGCATTGTGGATAGTTCTCTGCAAACATCCACTCAATGTGCAGAAGTTGTCAAAAAATCTAACAGAATGTTAGGAACCATTAGGAAAGGGATAGATAAGACCGAAAATAGATGCCCGCACTTTAAATACTGCATGCAGTTCTGGCTGCCTCATCTCAAAAAAGATATATTCGAATTGGAAAAGATACAGAAAAGGTAACAAAAATGATTAAGGGTATGAAACAGTTTCTGTACAAAAGATTGAAAAGACTGGGATTAACAAGGGATATAATAGAGGTCTATAGAATCAAGTATAGTGTGGAGAAAGTGAAATAGGAAATATTATTTACCCCTTCATATAATACAAGAACTAGGGGTTTGTGATGGGTTTGATCACAGAAAACCTCAGGGACTGCCACCTGATGTGTTGGAATTACCTCTGAGCCCATTTTCCCTGATGGCTTGGGACTCCAGAACCCTGCCTTGTCGAGCCAGACACACCCGCCTGCTCCAGCACAGACTCAGGGTCTGAACCATGCACCCCAAAGCTGCAGACTTAACTGAAAACCACTCCTGTCTCCAGCACCCAGACACCCAGCTCCCAATGGGATCCAAACCACATATAAATCCGTTTTACTCTGTATAAAGCATATACAGCATAAACTCATAAATTGTCCGCCCTGAATATCACTGATTACTGAGAGAGATGCACAGGTGTTAGCTCCTCCAGGTATTAATCACCTACACTGGGTTTACATTTATACAAATAGGATGACCACACTCAGTAGATTATCAGCTTTGTAATGATATCTTACAAGAGACCTTTTGCATGAAGCATATTCCAGTTACATTATATTCACACTCATTAGCATATTTTCATAACATCATATAGAGTGCACGGTCACACCCTCCTCCTGAACTTACTACCAGAGACTTGGACACTGTCCATGGCGGAGGCAGTATTCCTAAAATTCCAATTTGGGCTCCCCTCTGGGGCAGACACTCCTGTGTCCCCCAAAATGGAAGGTGAACCTGATACAGCTGTGGGCTCACAGCTACCAGCTATGATAGACCCTTCACTGGCCAGCAAAATTTCCCCCCTCCATTTTACTCAGGTTGGGTTTGCTTCCAACTACAGAATCCTTGGGGTCTGTTCCCACGGCAGCAGTTGCCAGGACCTCAACTTCCAGCTCCAGGATACACGTCTCTGTGCACCTCTTCCACTCCATTACAGCCAGCTCATGCTTCTGGGGCTCAATTTGTGCTTGTCTCTGGACCTCAATTTCTTTGTCTTTTCATAGAATCATAGAATATCAGGGTTGGAAGGGACCTCAGGAAGTCATCTAGTCCAACCCCCTGCTCAAAGCAGGACCAATCCCCAACTAAATCATCCCAGCCAGGGCTTTGTCAAGCCTGACCTTAAAAACTTCTAAGGAAGGAGATTCCACCACCTCCCTAGGTAACGCATTCCTGTGCTTCACCACCCTCCTCGTGAAAAAGTTTTTCCTAATATCCAATCTCCCCCACTGCAACTTGAGACCATTACTCCTTGTTCTGTCATCAGCTACCACTGGGAACAGTCTAGATCCATCCTCTTTGGAACAACCTTTCAGGTAGTTGAAAGCAGCTATCAAATCCCCCCTCATTCTTCTCTTCCTCAGACTAAACAATCCCAGTTCCCTCAGCCTTTCCTCATAAGTCATATGTTCCAGTCCCCTAATCATTTTTGTTGTCCTCCGCTGGACTCTTTCCAATTTTTCCACATCCTTCTTTTAGTGTGGGGCCCAAAACTGGACACAGTACTCCAGATGAGGCCTCACCAATGTCGAATAGAGGGGAAGGATCACGTCCCTCGATCTGCTGGCAATGCCCCTACATGTACATCCCAAAATGCCACTGGTCTTCTTGGGAACAAGGGCACACTGTTGATTCATATCCAGCTTTTCATCCACTGTAACCCCTAGGTCCTGTTCTGCAGAACTGCTGCCAAGCCATTCGGTCCCTAGTCTGTAGCGGTGCATGGGATTCTTCCGTCCTAAGTGCAGAACTCTGCACTTGTCCTTGTTGAACCTCCTCAGATTTCTTTTGGCCCAATCCTCTAATTTGTCTAGGGCCCTCTGTATCCTATCCCTACCCTCCAGCGTATCTACCACTCCTCCCAGTTTAGTGTCATCTGCAAACTTGCTGAGGGTGCAATCCACACCATCCTCCAGATCACTTATGAAGATATTCAACAAAACCGGCCCCAGGACCAACCCTTGGAGCACTCCACTTGATACCGGCTGCCAGCTAGACATGGAGCCATTGATCACTACCCGTTGAGCCCAACAATCTAGCCAACTTTCTATCCACCTTATAGTCCATTCATCTAGCCCATACTTCTTTAACTTGCTGGCAAGAATACTGTGGGAGACCGTGTCAAAAGCTTTGCTAAAGTCAAGGAACAACACGTCCACTGCTTTCCCTTCATCCACAGAGCCAGTTATCTCATCATAGAAGGCAATTATATTAGTCAGGCATGACTTGCCCTTGGTGAATCCATGCTGACTGTTCCTGATCACTTTCCTCTCCTCTAAGTGCTTCAGAATTGATTCCTTGAGGACCTGCCCCATGATTTTTCCAGGGACTGAGGTGAGGCTGACTGGCCTGTAGTTCCCAGGATGCTCCTTCTTCCCTTTTTTAAAGACGGGCACTACATTAGCCTTTTTCCAGTCGTCCGGGACCTCCCCCGATCGCCATGAACTCAGATAATGGCCAATGGCTCTGCAGTCACATCCTCCAACTCCTTTAGCACTCTCGGATGCAGCGCATCCGGCCCCATAGACTTGTGCTTGTCCAGCTTTTCTAAATAGTCCTGAACCACTTCTTTCTCCACAGAGGGCTGGTCACCTCCTCCCCATGCAGTGCTGCCTGTTAGGGGGCTTATTCCTTCACCCACTTACTTCCCTGGTCCTTCTCGCATGAACAGAGAGCAACAATAACCGAAGTCCAAAGGTGCAAACAATTCAATGTTTATTGGGGTGAACTTCCAGCAAGCATGATTCCAGTTTCCTCCCTTAGTATCCTCCTTCCCAGCTCTGACACCACAGAGCCTTACACCTGTGTCCCTGTTCCCATTCCTCCCCTTAGCCAAACATGATTCCAATTTCCTTACACCCATTCCCTGTTCCCATTTCCCCCTTTAGCAAAACATGATTCCAATTTCCCCACCCCCATTCCCTGTTCCCATCTCCCCCACCCACACCCCCGCCCACTTCCTGATTGACTGCAGACTATATAGTAAAACTTGAGTTCTGCTTAGCTATACCTTAACCAATCATTTTCCTGAAATTTAATTAAACAATCCTAACATGATTATGTAACCAATTATATCCCACCACCTTAATTAGTTTACACCCAGCAAAATTAATTACACAGCAGACAGGAACAATCTCAGAACCAGACAGAGATTATACAGACAAACAAAAGCAAAGTGGGAACTATAATGACAAAACAATACAGAAGTGAGGATTTCACATCCCAGCTATTGATAAGTGAGTTCTTGCCAGACAGGATGCTATCAAACTAAGTTTCCTTTTACATAGAATCATAGAATATCAGGGTTGGAAGGGACCTCAGGAGGTCATCTAGTCCAACCCCCTGCTCAAAAGCAGGACCTATCCCCAATTAAATCATCCCAGCCAGGGCTTTGTCAAGCCTGACCTTAAAAACTTCTAAGGAAGGAGATTCCACCACCTCCCTAGGCAACGCATTCCAGTGTTTCACACCCTCCTAGTGAAAAAGTTTTTCCTAATATCCAACCTAAACCTCCCCCACTGCAACTTGAGACCATTATTCCTTGTCCTGTCCTCTTCCACCACTGAGAATAGTCTAGAACCATCCTCTCTGGAACCACCACTCAGGTAGTTGAAAGCAGTTATCAAATCCCCCCTCATTCTTCTCTTCTGCAGACTAAACAATCCCAGTTCCCTCAACCTCTCCTCATAAGTCATGTGTTCCAGACCCCTAATCATTTTTGTCGCCCTTCGCTGGACTCTCTCCAATTTATCCACATCCTTCTTGTAGTGTGGGGCCCAAAACTGGACACAGTACTCCAGATGAGGCCTCACCAATGTCGAATAGAGGGGAACGATCACGTCCCTCGATCTTAGAATCATAGAATATCAGGGTTGGAAGGGACCTCAGGAGGTCATCTAGTCCAACCCCCAGCTCAAAGCAAGACCAATCCCCAATTTTTGCCCTGATCCCTAAATGGCTCCCTCAACGATTGAACTCACAACCTTGGGTTTAGCAGGCTAATGCTCAAACCACTGAGCTATCCCTCCCTGCTCGCTATGCCCCTACTTATACATCCCAAAATGCCATTGGCCTTCTTGGCAACAAGGGCACACTGCTGACTCATATCCAGCTTCTCGTCCACTGTCACCCGTAGGTCCTTTTCCGCAGAACTGCTGCCTAGCCATTCGGTCCCTAGTCTGTAGCTGTGCATTGGGTTCTTCCGTCCTAAGTGCAGGACCCTGCACTTATCCTTATTGAACCTCATCAGATTTCTTTTGGCCCAATCCTCCAATTTGTCTAGGTCCCTCTGTATCCTATCCCTGCCCTCCAGGGTATCTACCACTCCTCCCAGTTTAGTATCATCCACAAATTTTCTGAGAGTGCAATCTACACCATCCTCCAGATCATTTATGAAGATATTGAACAAAACCGGCCCCAGGACCGACCCCTGGGGCACTCCACTTGACACCGGCTGCCAACTAGACATGGAGCCATTGATCACTACCCATTGAGCCCGACAATCTAGCCAACTTTCTACCCACCTTATAGTGCATTCATCCAGCCCATACTTCTTTAACTTGCTGACAAGAATACTGTGGGAGACCGTGTCAAAAGCTTTACTAAAGTCAAGATACAATACATCCACTGCTTTCCCTTCATCCACAGAACCAGTAATCTCATCATAGAATGCGATTAGATTAGTCAGGCATGACCCTTCCCTTGCTGAATCCATGCTGACTGTTCCTGATCACTTTCCTCTCATGTAAGTGCTTCAGGATTGATTCTTTGAGGACCTGCTCCATGATTTTTCCGGGGACTGAAGTGAGGCTGACTGGCCTGTAGTTCCCAGGATCCTCCTTCTTCCCTTTTCTAGGCACTTCCCTTTCTCTGGAGGTGATAGGCACTATCAGGACAGGATTGTATTCCTAACAGCCCAATAGCACCTTCTTTCAATGTGACTAGTTTGGAATGTGAGGATGTGACCGGTCGCTTCCCAGCTTATGGCTGCCTCTGCTGCTTAGCCAAAGGCCTTAGCCTAAGAACAGGGGCTCAGACTGTCACAGTAAGAGAAGGCCCACACCAGCAGACAGTGATTTGGATTCTTTCTTTTATACCTGTATAACTAGCCAAGTGATAAGAATACACCTAAATTCTTAAAGTACAGGCCTTTGCAGACAGGCCTGAATATCTATATCCTAACACTGCCCAGTGCAGCAGTCTGGGAGCTGACCTTGTTCGTGAAGACAGAGGCAAAAAAAGCATTGAGTACATTAGCTTTTTCCACATCCTCTGTCACTAGGTTGCCTCCCTCATTCAGTAAAGGGCCCACACTTTCCTTGACTTTCTTCTTATTGCTAACATACCTGAAGAAACCCTTCTTGTTACTCTTAACATCTCTTGCTAGCTGCAACTCCAGGTGTGATTTGGCCTTCCTGATTTCACTCCTACATGCCCGAGCAATATTTTTATGCTCTTCCCTGGTCATTTGTCCAATCTTCCACTTCTTGTAAGTTTCTTTTTTGTGTTTAAGATCAGCAAGGATTTCACTGTTAAGCCAAGCTGGTCGCCTGCCATACTTACTATTCTTTTTACACATCGGGATGGTTTGTCCCTGCAACCTCAATAAGGATTCTTTAAAATACAGCCAGTTCTCCTGGACTCCTTTCCCCCTCATGTTATTCTCCCAGGGGATCGTGCCCATCAGTTCCCTGAGGGAGTCAAAGTCTGCTTTTCTGAAGTCCAGGGTCCGTATTCTGCTGCTCTCCTTTCTTCCCTGTGTCAGGATCCTGAACTCAACCATCTCATGGTCACTGCCTCCCAGGTTCCCATCCACTTTTGCTTCCCCTACTAATTCTTCCCAGTTTGTGAGCAGCAGGTCAAGAAGAGCTCTGTCCCTAGTTGGTTCCTCCAGCACTTGCACCAGGAAATTGTCCCCTACACTTTCCAAAAACTTCCTGGATTGTCTGTGCACCACTGTATTGCTCTCCCAGCAGATATCAGAGTGATTGAAGTCTCCCATGAGAACCAGGGCCTGAGATCTAGTAACTTCCGTGAGTTGCCGGAAGAAAGCCTCGTCCACCTCAGCCCCCTGGTCTGGTGGTTTATAGCAGACTCCCACCACGACATCACCCTTGTTGCTCACACTTCTAAACTTAATCCAGAGATTCTCAGATTTTTCTCCAGTTTCATACTTGAGCTCTGAGCAGTCCAGGATTTGCTGGTGAGCAGCCTTTTCTTTTTCCAGGGCAAATTGTGCATCAATTTCCACTTGTCTCACCTCGAGACCGTCACTCGATGAGCTGGATACCACCGAGAACGACCCTCCTGCCAGAACAGGCACCCTTCACTCGTGTCTTGCTGAGTTAGACACTCCAGTCAGCTCCAGCACAGACCCCGAGGTTGGGCCACACCCGTCTGCAGTTCACTGAAACTGGGATGCACTCAGCTCAGGGGCTTCTTAGTTAACAGAGACTTTCCCAGTGGCCAGTGTTCAGCCTTCCTGGGCAATTTGCAACCTGTGCAGTTCTAGCTTCTTCTGATCTTCACTCTTATTTATTTTGCTTATTTTTCTGTCCCTATTTCCCTTACTCGAAATAAGCAAATAGAAAATAACAAACCACTTTGCCTGTTCTCCAGCCAGCACACTTAAAACTCACTTTAAATCACTACCAGTGTCTCAAAGCAATCAGCTGTGCACAGATCCTGCCAAGTATGCCACTGTGACGGGTTGGGTCACAGAGACCCCTTGGGACTGCCACCTGATGTTCTGAGACTACTTCTGAGCCTGTTTTCCCTGCCAGTGGCCTCCAGAACCCTGCCTTGTCGAGCCAGACAGGCCAGCCTGCTCCAACATAGATCCAGGGTCTGAACCACATGCCCCAAAGCTACAGACTTAACTGAAAGCCACTTAGCAGGTGCTCCTGTCTCCAACACCCAGAAATCCAGCTGCCAGTGGGATCCAAACCCCAAATAAATCCGTTTTACTCTGTGTAAAGCTTATACAGGTGTAAGCAGAGTCAGGATGAGCTCTACCCTGACATCTGGTGGTGAGTCATGGTGGGTTGTGGAAAAGAACTTCAGGGGCTGATCTCATTTGCATAGGCACACCCACCCTGCCTAGATGGTCACTTTGGCTTCTGTAGGAGCCCCAGTTTCTCTGTTATTGGGGCAGGAATAAACTGTTATTATCCTGATTATGTGAATCAAGGACAGTGGAACTGTACTTGCCCTTTTGTTATGATGGAAGGACTCGCCATCAACTAAGCAGCACTCGCTAGGCAAGGGTCATGGGTTCCAAAACACAGTGAAGGAAGAGAGGCTGGGGATAGGTATTAATACTTTGTGGCATGGGTCCCCTGCTGAGGGTCTTACATGCTAATTGCACTTCTTCATTTTTCCCCTGTGGAATATCAGAGCTAAGTTTGATTCTATTAGGAGTCTAGTTACAAGCTGCTGAGCTGAATTCACTTTGGGCTAATGGTGCACCAGCACTGAGGCTTCCCTACTACAAGCTGAAATCACAAAAGAGCTAAACTTACTAATTGTTGAGTAGTGGGGGAGCATGAAAATATAAGGTAGAGCAGTTTGTGGGATGGCTGGCAGAGTGGAGTGGCTGGTGGAGCAGAGCAGTTTGCGGGACAGCTGGAAGAGTGGAGCCCCATGGAGAGGTGGGGCAATCAGTTTCAGACCATGTAAGGTGCCCCTTCACCCCCACCCCCATCTCCACCTAGGTTGGGAGGTAAAACTCTGCAGGTAAACTTTCGAACTCTGGGGCTGCCCTGACCAGGGACAGAGACTTTTTGGTTGTTGGACTTTTGGGACTTTGGGTGACTTTTGGGTTGCTGGATTCAAGAACCAAAGGGAAAGGACACACCCCAATTTGCTTGGGGTTGGTTTTTCCTCATGGATTGTGTTATGAATCCTGTTGGTGGCATTTCCCCAACATAATGCCACATTGTTTCTCTGTTATTAAAAGGCTTTTTGCTACACGCAGACTCTGTGCTTGCGAGAGGGGAAGTATTGCCTCTTGGAGGCACCCAGCGGGGGTGGTATATATTTGTCCCAGGTCACTGGGTGGGGGCTCTAGCCGGTTTTGCATTGTGTTATTGTAATGGAACTCCTAGATACTGAACCCAGCCCTTGTTGCTGCTAACTCTGATGAGCAGAAGGGTTACACAGGGTAAACTCATAAATTGTCTGCCCTCTATAACACTGATAGAGGGATATGCACAGCTGTTTGCTCCCCCAGGTATTAGTCACTAACTCTAGGTTCAATAATAAGCAAAATTGATTTTATTAAATATAAAAAGTAGGATTTAAGTGGTTCCCATAGAATCATAGAATCATGGACTTTAAGGTCAGACGGAACCATTATGATCATCTAGTCTGACCTCCTGCACAACTCAGGCACCAGAATCTCACCCATTCACTCCTGTAACAAACCCCTAACCTATGTCTGAGCTATTGAAGTCCTCAACTTGTGGTTTAAAGACTTCAAGGTGCAGAGAATCCTCCAGCAAGTGACCCATGCTGCAGAGGAAGGTGAGAAAACCCCAGGGCCTCTGCCAATCTACCCTGGAGGAAAATTCCTTCCCGACCCCAAATATGGTGATCAGCTAAACCCTGAGCATGTGGGCAAGACTCACCAGCCAGACACCCAGCAAAGAATTCTCCATAGGAACTCAGATCCCACACTATCCAGTGCCCCATCACAGGCCATTGGGTATATTTACTGCAACTAGTCAAAGATCAATTAATTGTCAAAATTAGACTATCCCATCATACCATCTCCTCCATAAACTTATCAATCTTTAGTCTTGAAGCCAGATAGGTCTTTTGTCTCCACTGCTCCCCTTGGAAGGCTATTCCACAACTTCACTCCTCTGATGGTTAGAAACCTTCATCTAATTTCAAGTCTAAACTTCCTGATGGCCAGTTTATATCCATTTGTTCTTGTGTCCACATTGGTACTGAGCTTAAATAATTCCTCTCCCTCTCTGGTATTTATCCCTCTGATATTTTTATAGAGAGCAATCATATCTCCCCTCAGCGTTCTTTTGGTTAGGCTAAACAAGCCAAGCTCTTTGAGTCTCCTTTCATAAGACAGGTTTTCCATTCCTTGGATCATCCAATGGCATTTTGGGATGTATAAGTAGGGGCATTGCCAGCAGATCGAGGGACGTGATCGTTCCTCTCTATTCGACATTGGTGAGGCCTTATCTGGAGTACTGTGTCCAGTTTTGGGCCCCACACTACAAGAAGGATGTGGAAAAATTGGAGAGAGTCCAGCGGAGGGCAACAAAATGATTAGGGGACTGGAATACATGACTTACGAGGAGAGGCTGAGGGAACTGGGATTGTTTAGTCTACAGAAGAGAAGAATGAGGGGAGATTTGATAGCTGCTTTCAACTACCTGAAAGGTGGTTCCAAAGAGGATGGATCTAGACTATTCTCAGTGGTAGCAGATCACAGGACAAGGAGTAATGGTCTCAAGTCGCAGTGGGGGAGATTTAGGTTGGATATTAGGAAAAACTTTTTTACTAGGAGGGTGGTGAAGCACAGGAATGCGTTGCCTAGGGAGGTGGTGGAATCTCCTTCCTTAGAAGTTTTTAAGGTCAGGCTTGACAAAGCCCTGGCTGGGATGATTTAATTGGGGATCAGTCCTGCTTTGAGCAGGGGGTTGGACTAGATGACCTCCTGAAGTCCCTTCCAACCCTGATATTCTATGATTCTATGATCCTAGTAGCTTTTCTCTGTACCTGTTCCAGTTTGAATTCATCCTTCTTAAAAATGGGAGACCAGAACTGCACACAATATTCCAGATGAGGTCTCACCAGTGCCTTGTATAACTGTACTAACACCTCCTTATCTCTACTGGAAATACCTTACCTGATGAATCCCGAGACCACATTAGCTTTTTTCATGGCCATATCACATTGGTGGCTCATAGTCATCCTGTGATCAACCAATACTCCAAGGTCCTTCTCCTCTGTTACTTCCAAGTGATGCGTCCCCAGTTTGTAAGAAAATTTCTTGTTATTAATTCCTAAATGAATGACCTTGCACTTTTCACAATTAAATTTCATCCTATTACTATTACTCCAGTTTACAAAGTCATCCAGATCTTCCTGTATGATATCCCAGTCCTTCTCTGTATTGGCAATACCTCCCAGCTTCGTGTCATCCACAAACTTTATTAGCACACATTCCCATTTTTTGTGCAAAGGTCAGTAGTAAAAAGATTGGTCCCAAAACTGATCCCTGAGAAATTCCACTAGTAACTTCCTTCCAGCCCCACAGTTCACCTTTCAGTATGACCCATTGTAGTCTCCCCTTTAACCAATTCCTTATCCACCTTTCAATTTTCATATTGATCCCTATCTTTTCCAATTTAGCTAATAATTCCCCATGTGGAACCGTATCAAATGCCTTACTGAAATTGAGGTAAATTAGATCCACTGCGTTTCTCTTGTCTAAAAAATCTTCTCAAAGAAGGCGATCAGGTTGGTTTGGCACGATCTACCTTTTGTAAAACCATGCTGTATTTTGTCCCAATTACCATTAACCTCAATGTCCTTAACTACTTTCTCCTTCAAAAATTTTTCCAAGACTTTGCATACTACAGATATCAAACTAACAGGCCTGTAGTTACCTGGATCATGTTTTTTTCCTTTCTTAAAAATAGGAACTATGTTAGCAATTCTCCAGTCATACGTTACAACCCCTGTGTTTACAGATTCATTAAAAATTCTTGTTAATGGGCTTGCAATTTCATGGGCCAGTTCCTTTAATATTCTTGGATGAAAATTATCTGGGCCCCCTGATTTAGTCCCATTAAGCTGTTCAAGTTTGGCTTCTACCTCAGATGTGGTAATATCTACCTTCATATCCAAGTAATAACAGACAGAATAAAGTAAGTTACCAAGCAAAATGAAACAAAACACTCAAGTCTAACCCTAATACATTAAGAAATTGATTACAGATGAAATCTCACCCTCAGAGATGTTCCAATAAGCTTCTTTCACAGACTAGACTCCTTTCTAGTCTGGGCCCAATCCTTCCCCCTGGTACAGTCCTTGTTCCAGCTTAGATGGTAGCTAGGGGATTTCTCATGATTGCAGCCCCTTTTGTTCTTTTCCACCCCCCTTTATAGCTTTGGCACAAGGTGGGAATCCTTTGTCTCTCTCTGGGTTCCCACCCTTCCTTCTAAATAGAAAAGCCCCAGGTTTAAGATGGATTTCAGTACTAGGTGACATGGTCACATGTTCTGTGAGACCCCAAGACTTCATTCTTCCTGGCCTGACTCACAGGAAGGCCTGCAAGAAAACAGCCATTTACAACCAATTGTCCTAGTTGATGGGAGCCATCAAGATTTCAAACCACCATTAGTGGCCCACACTTTGCATATTTACAATAGGATCTCAGAGTTATATTTCATATTTATAGTTTCAGATACAAGAATGATACATTTATACAAATAGGATGACCACACTTAGTAGATTATAAGCTTTGTAATGATACCTTACAAGAGATCTTTTGTATGAAGCATATTCCAGTTACATTATATTCACACTCATTATCATATTGTCATAAAATCATATAGAGTGCAATGTCACCTGGTTACCTAATGACATTAATAGACAGCAGGTTTAAAACAAACCTAAGGAGGTACTTCTTCACACAATGTACAGTCAACCTGTGGAGCTTATTGCCAGAGGATGTTGTGAAGGCCAAAAGTATAACTGGGTTCAAAAAAGAATTAGATGAGTTCATGGAGGACAGGTCCATCAATGGCTATTAGCCAAGATGGTCAGGGACACAACCCAAAGCCTCTGACTTGCCAGATTCTGGAATTGAACAGCAGGGGATGGATCACTGATAATTGCCCTGTTCTGTCCATTCACTCAGAAGCATCTGGCACTGGCCACTGTTGGAAGACTGGACACTGGGCTAGATGGGCCTTTGGTCTGATCCAGTGTGGCTGTTCTTATATTTCTTACATTGTTGTCTCGTATTCAATTTGTGATCCATCTGGTACTGACTATCATTGGAGGCAGAATACTGTACTAACTTGAATTCTGGGCAGAAATATCTAGGAAGCCACAGTGCTCTTCTTTCTAAGAGTGAGGAGTATGTCTATCTATCTATCTATCTATCCCCATACAGCCCATCTATCTATCTATCATCAGTCACTCAACCAAGATTTACTTGTAAATTCTCAGAAAATTCACCGTGCCTATGTACTTCTTCCTCACTAAATTACACCAGGCCTTCTCCACCTGCGTGGCACATATCACTGTGGTGGTAACCTACTACGTGCCCCTGGTCTTCATCTACCTGAGGCCGGGATGCCATGATCCACTGGACAGGGTGGTGGCTGTATTCTACACCATGGTGACCCCACTTCTCAACCCCTTCATCTACATGCTGAGAAACAAGGAGATTAAAGAAGCCCTGATAAGACTGGGGAGCAGGAGACTAGCTGTGCCCTGAGTAGTGATTATCCTGCCTTCAGCAGGAGCTGCCTGAGGACTGGACAGGAGAGCGGGACTTGGACTTGGACTTGGACTTGGGGGATTCAGGACTCCTGGATTCTAGCTAGTGTCTGAAGGACTGTGGTCTGCCAGGGTGGGAGATGCGTGGCACCTGGTAATCTTAGCAGGCGTCAGCTGTGTTTTTTTAATTATTATTGTTGTTGTATGTTCTCTCTGTAATTCTAAACTTAACGGACTGTGTGAAATCTGACTGGTCACTGGTCATTCTTGTCCTTCTCCCTGAGAAGGAGCAAACCACAGGTGCTGGATTAAGCTCAGACCCTTGGAGATAGTCACAGTAAATTGCAGGGGGGTTCAAGCTCCCTGGTCGAGTGGAAGAGGTACACGGATCCTTGTGATGCTGCACTCCATATGATTTTATGAAAATATGCTAATGAGTATGAATACAATGTAACTGGAATATGCTTCATGCAAAAGGTTTCTTGTAAGGTTTCATTACAAAGCTTATAATCTACTGAGTGTGGTCATCCTGTTTGTATAAATGTATCATTCTTGTATCTGAAACTATAAATATGAAATATAACTCTGAGGTCCTATTGTAATTATGCAAAGTGTGGGCCATTAATGGTGGCTTGGAATCTTGATGGCTCCCATTAACCAGGACAATTGACTGTTGATGGCTCTGTTTACTTGCAAGTCTTCCTGTGAGTCAGGCTGGGAAGAATGAAGGCTTGGGATCTCACAGGACATGTGACCATGACACCTAGTACTGAAATCCATCTTAAACCTGGGGCTTTTCCATTTAGAAGGAGGGTTGGGGACTCAAAGAGACAAAAGATTCTCACCTTGTGCCAAAGCTATATAAGGAGGTCGAACAGAACAAAAGAGGCTACATTCATGAGAAATCCGCTAGCTACCACCTGAGCTGGAACAAGGGCTGTACCGGGGAAAGTACTGGGCCCAGACAAGGAGGAGGCTAGTCTGTCAAAGAAGCTTATTGGAACATGTCTGCGGTTGAGACTTACCGCATTTAGTTTTTACTGTTTAGGCTTAGACTTGTGTGTTTTATTTTATTTTGCTTGGTACTTCACGCTGTCTGTTATTACTTGGAACCACTTAAATCCTACTTTTTGTATTTAATAAAATCACTTTTAACTTATTAATTAACCCAGAGTATGTATTTATACCTGGGGGGACAAACAGGTGTGCATATCTCTCTATCAGTGTTATAGAGGGCAAACAATTTATGAGTTTACCCTGTATAAGCTTTATACAGGGTAAAACAGATTTATTTCGGGTTTGGACCCCATTGGGAGTTGGGTACCTGAGTGTTGGAGACAGGAGCACTTCTTAAGCTGTTTTCAGTTAAGGCTGCAGCTTGTCGGGGACGTGGTTCAGACTTGGATCTGTCTTTGAAGCAGGCAAGTGTGTCTGGCACAACCAGGCAAGGCACTGAAGTCCCAAGTTGCCAGGGAAAACGGGCTTAGAGATAGTCCCAGCACATCAGGTGGCAGTTCCCAAGGTGGTTTCTGTGACCCAACCCATCACAATCCTAACCCAGTGAGAGGTGACTGACGGAAGCATTTGAGCTAAGGGGGCACTGTGAGCATACAACAAAGGGGGTAGAGGTGCAATTAACACTGGAACTGTGACACTCAAAATCATCTATTCTGGACTTAAAGTCTATGAAAACATTATCTGTTTCTTACCTTGGCCTTCCTCCCCACCAAACCTCCTCCACTAGGTTCCATTATTATCTACCAGCTACCCTGGAAGGTCTTCTGGGGAGGTGCCGTCTCTCACTGTGTGTCTGTGATGCACAGTGGGGTCCTAATCTCAGTCACTGTGTGTCTATGATACACCTGGCACAGTGGGGTCCCTAGCTCAATCATTGTGTGACTCTGAAGTGCCTTACATGTTGGAGGTCAGTTTCTGTATATTTAGACAGCGTCTGCCACAAAGGGGTCCCGATCTCCATTCCTGTGTGTCTCTGCAGTGCTTGGCACAGTGGGGTCCCAGTCTCAGTTCCTGTGCATTTGTGCAGTGCCCAGCACTGCGGTGTCCTGATCTCTGTTGCTCTGTATGTCTGAGCAGTGTCCAGAAGAGTGGGGTCCCCAACCACAGTCACTCTGGGTTTGTCTGTGCAGCGGGATCCCACCCGCTGTCATTGTTTGTGCAGTCTCTGACCCAGTGTGGTCCTGACCTGTTACTGTGTCTGTGCAGCCCCTGGGGGAACAGGGCTCCATTCCCAGCTGGGCCTCCAGGTGCAACCACCATGCACACAATAAGTATTAGTGAGATCTGCAGGCTGATCCAGACCTGGGAGCACTGGACAGACTCGTTCAGGGAGCCTTTCACCTCTAGGTCTCCAAGCTGCACTGCCCACCTCGAGAGCAGCCAAAAGCCATTGCAACCCAATAGAAGTGCAGCTACCCATTTCCACCCGCTCAGGATCTGGGCCAGGGTTCTTCAGAAACAACAGAGACATTTCCACCTGCAAGGTGTGCCCGTGCGGTCACAGCACTGTGTCGTGTTACAGGAGTGCTCTGGAAAGGAGACAAGCCTCCATGAGTGCATGGCTTGTTAGCAGCGAAGCTGCGGGTATGTGACACACTGGAACATGTAGTGGAGTTCCTGGATTTCATAGGAGCAATGGAAGTTGTTGTTGTGCAAATGGTTTATTATGGGTGTGACGTTGCACTCTATATGATTTTATGAAAATATGCTAATGAGTGTGAATATAATGTAACTGGAATATGCTTCATGCAAAAGCTCTCTTGTAAGGTATCATTACAAAGCTGATAATCTACTGAGTGTGGTCATCCTGTTTGTATAAAGGTGTCACTCTTGTAACTGAAACTATAAATATGAAATATAACTCTGAGGGCCTATTGTAATTATGCAAAGTGTGGGCCATTAATGGTGGTTGGGAATCTTGATGGCTCCCATCAACCAGGACAATTGACTGTGGATGGCTCTGTTCGCAGGCAGGCCTTCCTGTGAGTCAGGCCAGGAGGAATGAAGGCTTGGAGTCTCACAGGAAATGTGACCATATCACCTGGTACTGAAATCCATCTTAAACGTCTTAGTCTTTAAGGTGCCACCAGACTCCTTGTTGTTTTTGTGGATACAGTCTAACACGGCTACCCCCTGATACTTGACATCTTAAACCTTGTGCTTTTCCATTTGAGGGGGGACCCAGAGAGACAAAAGATTCCCGCCTTGTGCCAAAGCCATATAAGGAGGTGGAACAGAACAAAAGAGGCAGCCATCATGAGGAATCCGCTAGCTACCACCTGAGCTGGAACAAGGGCTGTACTAGGGGAAAGGATTGGGCCCAGACTAGGAAGGTGTCCAGTCTGTGAAAAGAATTATTGAAACGTCTCTTAGGGTGAGATTTTATCTGTATTCAGCTTTATTTTATCTGTATTCAATCAGCTGTACTAGCCTTAGATGTGCATGTTTTATTTTATTTTGCTTGGTAATTCACTTTGTTCTGTCGGTTACTACTTGGAACCACTTAAATCCTACTTTCTGTATTTAATAAAATCACTTTTTTACTTATTAATTAACCCAGAGTATGTATTAATACTGGGCGGAGGGCAAACAGCTGTGCATATCTCTCTATCAGTGTTATAGAGGGCAAACAATTCATGAGTTTACCCTGTATAAGCTTTATACAGGGTAAAACAGATTTATTTCGGGTTTGGACCCTATTGGGAGTTGGGCATCTGAGTGTTAAAGACAGGAACACTTCTTAAGTTGCTTTCGGTTAAGTCTGCAGCTTTGGGGCCCGTGGTTCAGACCCTGGGTCTGTGCTGGAGCAGACGGACGTGTCTGGCTCAGCGAGACAGGGTGCTGGAGTCTCAAGCTTGCAGGGAAAGCAGGGGCAGAAGTAGTCTTGGCACATCAGTTGGCAGCCCCCAGGGGGTTTCTGTGACCCAACCCGTCACAGTGGGTCACCTGCAACTCAAGAGATTTGGGGGTTCGAGATCTGCCCAGACACTGCGTGAGTCACCTATGCTGGAAAGGTCAAAGGAGGCAACTAAGTCTGTTGGGCCCCTATGAAAATTCCTGACAACCTCTGTGGCCCTCAGCCTGTGAAATGGGCTAACCCTTCCCTCTCTGACACGAGGGAGGAGAGATTCACTGGTGTAAGTGAGGGGCCATAGAGGGACCCAGGGCAATGCAAGCACTCAGGTAGAAATTGTATTCTTCAGAGTCTTCTCACTCTTCCCCTAACACTCCACTTAGTTCAGCCAGATGCCAGGAAAACAAACCTTTGGCGTACAGCTGGTGGGGCATTTTCTGGTGTTTGGTGTGGGGTTTTCTTTGTTTGTTTTTGTTTGTGGATTTTTGGTTGGATAATGTCTATTTTGCAAAACCAGAACTGCTCCTGAAACAGTGTTGGGCTCACTGAAACACCTGACTCAGATAAAAATCTTCAAGATTGTAGAAACACCCTGTTTCAATGTTGTCAGCCCAAAAAGTTGGGGTGAGGGGTTGAGTCAAAACAATGCCCTGTTTAGAATTGTTAAAAAAGGGGAAAGGTCAGTATTGACTAAAACACTTTAAAATGGTTAATACGAAACATTTATTTACCCAAAGTGAACTTTTTTTTAGATTTTTTAAGAAACACTTTGGAGATTTTGCTTTTTCCGTTCTGAAAAATTTCAAAATGCCAGAAATTCTCCTGGGATGGAAAACCTTTTTCCCACCTAGCCCTGCTTTGAAAGCAAACCCACCATTGTGTAGTCCGATAGACATGCAGCCAAGAGTCAAAGTGAATGTGCTCGGTGTAAAAAGACATGAGGATATTAACGCTCCTGATGCTTTGGCGAGTCGTGCCAGCTGGGGATACGGCTGCTTTACATTAGAGCTGCCTCTATAACTAGAGTGTAATTAACTGTCCAAGTGAGAGTGTAGACAGGAAATGAAGGTTAAAACATCTACTTTGATCAAAATGTGCCATGAGCTCTCCAGTGACCATGATGGTGACCCCAAGCGCTGGGTTCTCATCTGGGCTCATGCTGACTCTCAGGAGACAGCATCCCCTACAGCATCGTGCCCCCAGCTGCCATGCTGGGACATTGGGTCCAAAACTGACTCAGAGGGTGTGTCTACACTGGGATAAAAGACCGGTGGCTGGCCTGGGTCAGCTGACTCAGGCTGCCGGGGTAAATGTGACTCAGGCTGCTGCTGTGTACATGCTCAGACTGGAGCCAAGTTGAGAAATCTACTGAGCGAATGTTTTTGTGTTGTTGGGTTTTTTTAGCCCCAGAGCCCTGCAAGCCCAAGTCAGCTGACCCGAGCCAGCTGCAGGTTTTTGATCCCTGTTCAGACATAACCAGAGAAAACCGGGCCCCACCCCTTTCCCTGCAGCACAGAGCCCCTAGAACTTTGCTGGGACATTGGGGTCAGCACTCACACCAAGGGAAGAGACACTCACTCCACTCTGTGCAAAGCAGCATCCCCTTGCTGAGCCCTGGGCTCAGGCCTGGCTCAGAGCGTTGTGTGTGTGGAATATCAGTGAGAGCAGTTTTCTATAAGAATTATTGCATTAAATTAAGCAAAGGCAGGACCTTTGGTGTAACCATCATCAGCAGCACGAGGTGCATTCTGCAGTCCAGCCTAGCCAGGCCCACAGACTCTCCTCACTAATGAAATACACGGGTCTTCTTCACTGTGCCCAAACACTTCTAATAATGCCCACTGGAGTTTCCCAGTAGTGGTCGGAGGGCATCATTATATGTACTTATAAATACAGCGAACGTCAACAGTTTAATATTGGCTCAGCCGTGAGTGATCCCGAAGGAGAGAAATACACAAGGGGAGAAGAGAGGAGAGAACAAGGAGGAGCAGAGAGAAGGTTATAAGAAACTGCAGAGAGAAAGGACAAGTCAGAGCTGAAGGAGAAACTAAACAGAGCAGAGAAACGATTGCTAGAAACAGAGAAACTGCCTGATCAGATCAGTGCCGGGGCCCCTCCAGCCTGGTCTCCCGCTGTGGCTGGTACCAATTACTTAGGAGGCAGATGCAAGGAGCCTGCAGCGGGCAGCTCTGGCGTAATCCTCTGTAGAGACGATAACCCTGAGCCCCGGCCAGTTTGAGGCTGGCTTCACGTTCGAATCAACCCCAGCTCCTGTGTGAAGTGTCTGGTTGGAGGGATTTAACGAGGTAAAGGGACAGCCGAGAGAGCACCAGTGAGAGCGGCGCAGAGCGCTGGCTGCAGCGTCCCACTGAGCGCACGGCCAGGTACCGTACACAGCTCTACACAGTCATACAGAGGGAGATTTTAAGACTGGAAGAGGCCAGGATGATCCTGGGTACCAAAAGCATAGAATTTCACCCAGTTACCCCTGCACCAAGCCCAGCAACTCCTGCCTGACTAAAGGCCCTCCTCCACAGAGGCAGGCACGCTTCCACAAAGGCAAGTGCTCTTGTCTTGAAGACAGCGAGAGACAGAGAATCTGCCACTTCCCCTGAGAGCTTGTTCCAAGGGTTAATCACCCTCGTGGCTAACCATGCATGCTTTGTTTCCCATTTGAATTTGTCTGTATTTTGCTCTGGGCTTCTATCCCCAGCTCCACGAGAGGAGTGAGGTCTAGTAGGTTAAAACAGAGCAGGCTGGGAGTCAGGACTTCTGGGGAGTGGGGTTCAGTGGGTTGGAGCAGGAAGGTGCGGAGCCAGGACACCTGGGTTTGATTCTGAGCCCTTTACATGAGTGTTATTCTGAAAGCCCATGCAGAAATCACCCATTTCACTTTTTGTTCATTATAAACACTGCAGGTTCACTCACAGGAACACAAACAGAGTGAATGGAGTGTGGGAATAGATCCCAGCTCACCCATTTCATCCTGGTGGGGATCCCATACCCCCCAGAGCTGCGGGTGCCCTTGTTCCTCTTCTTCCTCCTCATCTACCTATTGACACTATGCGGGAACCTGCTCATCCTGCTGGCGGTGGCCCGGGAGTGCCGGCTGCACAAGCCCATGTACTGGTTTCTCTGCCACTTGTCCTTCCTGGACATGACGGTCTCCTCGGTGGTGGTGCCCAAGGTGGTGGCCGGCTTCCTGCCGGGCGGCGGGGCCATCTCCTTCCATGGCTGCATGGCCCAGCTCTTCTTCTTCCACTTCCTTGGCTGCACCGAGTGCTTCCTCTACACGGTCATGGCCTACGACCGCTTCCTGGCCATCTGCAAGCCACTGCGCTACAGCGTCATTATGAATCGCAGAGCCTGCCTGTGCCTGGCAGTGGGGACCTGGCTAGGGGGCTCCCTGCACTCGTTCATAGAGACTGCACTCACCTTCCGCCTGCGCTATGGCCGGGGCACCCAGGTAGGCTACATCTGTTGCGATATCCCAGCTGTGCTGAAGCTGGCCTGTGGGGATACGGCACTCAACGAGCTGGTGACATTCATCGACGTGGGATTCGTGGCCATGACCTGCTTCCTGCTGATCCTGACTTCCTACATCTACATCATCTCGGCCATCCTGAGGATCCGCTCCAATGAGGGTAGACGTCGGGCCTTCTCCACCTGTGCAGCACATATCACCGTGGTGGTGACCTACTATGTGCCCGTGGTCTTCATCTACCTGAGGCCAGGTTCCCAGCACCCCATGGACAGGGTGGTGGCTGTATTCTACACCACAGTAACCCCGCTCCTCAACCCCCTCATCTACACACTGAGGAACAAGGAGATGAAAGCTGCCCTCATGAGACTGGGGGGCAGAAAACTGCCAGGGCCTGAGCCATGATTATCCTGCGGCCAGCAGGAGCTGCCTGAGAACTGGACAGGGAGAGAGGGACTTGGAGATGAGCATCAGGACTCCTAGGTTATGTCCCTGGCTCTGGGAGGGGAGTGGGGTCTAACAATTGAACTCCAGGCTCCTGGGATCTATTGGAATTTGTTCCAATGCTCTCATGGCTAGAGATGCCCAGATTGGCACTAGAGACTCTTGGGTTGCATTTCTGTTTCTTGGAAGGGAGTCATGTCTCGTGGTAAGAGCAGGGTGGTCTGGGAGTCAGGACTGCTGGGTTCTATTTCCAACTCTGCCACAGACCCCCTGTATGACCTTGGGCAAGTCCCTTGGCATCAATTTCCCCATGCAGGTCATTTCCCTACTGCACGACACCCAGGGTTGTGAGGCTAAAGTCATTACTGACTGGGAGGAGTATGAGGAGGGGTTCAGTCACGGGAGCCAGAGAAATAGGCTTTCTAACCACTGCATGGGGTCTGCTTCTGACAATGGGAGGTGATGGAATGGGCAGCTTGGGGTTAGGAGCTGTGTTGCTGTTGTGTGTTTTTACATCACCTGGCACACTGGGGTCCTGGTCCATGAGTGTGGCTCTGACATACTAATCCAAGAGGGAGAAGGGAAAACAACAGAATCTCAGGCTCATCTAATAAGGGGTCCTGGGGCAGAATCCGAGGTGTTTGACTTGTTTTAGGGACACAGGAATGGCCAAACAGCATCAGAACATTGTTCCACACATTCCTGTCAAAGCTCTTCCACTCTTAAAATAAAATGACGTCTGTCACCACATGGTCTTATTTTTGTAAACCCCATCCCCGCCCCCAGTATGCCACATACACTTGTTGTGTCTTAGCTCAGGTTAGAATGTCCTGTCCTCAGGGCCCACGCAGTCTCTCTCTGTGCAACACATAGCACAAGGGGGCCCACAGGCACGTCAGTGCTACGAAAAATAACCCCCAACGATTCCCAAAGAGGGACGGGTCTGTGGTGAAGGCACTGGAGTGGGACTTCAGACAGCCTGTGTCACTTGCTCTGTGCATGCCTTGGTTTCCCATCTGTAAAATGGGGCTAGGGCCACTTCCTTACGGCTGTATAAACTCTTTAGGACAAGGACTGACACTGCACAGTGCCTGCCAGAATGGAGCCAGACCACTAGGCCATGTGGCCAAAGCTGTATGTAGTGGGACTCCTAAACTGTTCTGGCCCAGCAGTATTACTTTCCTTGGTGCCCAGTTCATTGTGGGTTGATGTAAGCAATAGCACTTTTTCAGTAGTAGAGGTTCACATTCCCATCTAGTGGGTGATGTTTACCCCTGTGCAGTGTTAGGGGGCGTATTCCTTCACCCGCTCACTTCCCTGGTCCTTCTGGCATGCACAAAGAGCAACAATACCCGAAGTCCAAAGGTGCAAACAATTCAATGTTTATTGGGGTGAACTTCCAGCAAGCATGATTCCAGTTTCCTCCCTTAGTGTCCCCCTTCCCAGCTCTGACACCACAGAGCCTTACACCTGTGTCCCTGTTCCCATTCCTCCCCTTAGCCAAACATGATTCCAACTTCCTTACTCCCATTCCCTGTTCCCATTCCCCCCACTTACTGCCTGATTGACTGCAGACTATATAGTAAAACTTGAGTTCTGCTTAGCTATACCTTAACCAATCATTTTCCTGAAATTTTATTAACCAATCCTAACATATTGTAACATGATTATGTAACCAATTATATCCCACCACCTTAATTAGTTTACACCCAGCAAAAGTAATTACACAGCAGACAGAAACAATCCCAGAACCAGACAGAGATTATACAGACAAACAATAGGGAAATGAAAAGGAGGACTTGTGGCACCTTAGAGACTAACCAATTTATTTGAGCATGAGCTTTCTTGAGCTACAGCTCACTTCATCGGATGCATACCGAAGTGAGCTGTAGCTCACGAAAGCTCATGCTCAAATAAATTGGTTAGTCTCTAAGGTGCCACAAGTACTCCTTTTCTTTTTGCGAATACAGACTAACACGGCTGTTACTCTGAAACCTGTCAATAGGGAAATGGGGACTACAGTGATAGAACAAACACAGAAATGAGGATTTCACATCCCAGCTATTGATAAGTGAGTTCTTGCCAGACAGGATGTTATCAAACTAAGTTTCCTTTTACATCTTCTAGGCACTTCCCTTTCTCTGGAGGCGATAGACATTATCAGGACAGGATTGTATCCTAGCAGCCCAATAGCACCTTATTTCAATGTGACTAGTTTGGGATGTGAGGCTCTGACCATTTGCTTCCCAGCTTATGGCTGCCTCTGCTGCTTAGCCAGAGGCCTTAGCCTAAGACCAGGGCCTCAAACACCAGCAGACAGTGATTTTGATTCTTTCTTTTATACCTCTAGAACTAGCTAAGTGATAAGAATACCACCTAAATTCTTAGAGTATAGGCCTTTACAGACAGGTCTGAATATCTATATCCTAACACGCAGGTCCATTGAAAACCCAATTTTCCACCAAAGAAAAGCTTCAAAGGAAAATTTACTATTCGACCTTAATGATGATGATGATGACTGGCTTTTATATAACTCAAGACGTTCTCATTATCCGGATCAATCTCTGATCCTTGTTTGAAATCTACTAAGCTCTTGGCCTCAATAATAACATGTACTGATGAGTTTGTCAGGCTAATTGTGCAAGTCTAAAATGGTTTAGGACAGAAGTTGGTATAGAACCGGTGAGCTGACCCGCTGCACACCCAGGTTCATCTCACATTTTTGCTTTAGGTTGGGAATTTCAAAAGCACTTCACAGGAGCTAGGTGTCTAATTGACATAGACTTTTAACTTCCTTTGGAAATTCCAGCCTTAAAGTCCAGCTATTTTTCCTGTTCTCTAAAATTTCACTTGTTCTTTGTCAGTCTCATAAATGGGCCCAGCCCTCTCCAGACACTGGTTTCCGGATTTATTTTTAATTTGAACAACTAGAAAAAGCACAGAAAACTTAATGACCAGTTCCAATGACACAACTGCTTGGGGCAGGAAACAAGAAAAAAATTCCCCTTTTATTCCCAGATTTCGGTTCTATGCATATTGCATGTTACTCAAAATTCAAGGCAACAGGCGCAGAAGACACAATACATAAGCACCACAGATCCAAAATACATTCTGTGTGATGAGTGTAGCCATTCTCACCTCGGTTAAATCTATTAGCATTTTTTCTACCTTTTTTATCTTTCTAGCTTTATCTATGTAGCGAGTAAAATTTTCAAAACCTCCTAATTAACTTAGGAGAGTAAGTCCCATTTTCACAAGCCATTCAGGAGCCCAGTTCTCACTGAAATTCAATTAGAAATGGCCAGATTTCCAAAGGTTTATCACCACCTAAAGATGCAGATAGGCACGTAGTGGGATTTTCAAATGGACCTTGGTGTTTAGGCCCAGCCTTTAGTCACAGTTCAGAGCAACTGCACCTGTATTTCCCCTTAGTGGTCCAGCAGGAGCATCTCTCTCAGGCTTCCAGCTCCCTAGCTATTGGGTGGAGACCCACATCTCCCTCCCTCCTCAATGGGGCCTTTCCAGGCTGAGCAGTTCCTTTCACTGCATTATTCCCTCAAAAGCCAGCCAACCTAAGCAGCCCGACTTTGCTTCCCTGCCCCCCCACCAGAGGTGGTGCACAGTGTAATTGCCTCAGCTTTAAGTTCACACAGTTCTTCCTAAGTAAGCGTATTTTATTTTTAAGGTAAAAACAATAAAGAAAAAACATTTAAAAATATGCTCTTAAGCAAAATAAGCAGTCATGGGATAAGAGGGAAGATTCTCTCAAGGATTGGTAACTAGTTAAAAGATAGGTAACAAAGGGTAGGAATAAATGATCAGTTCTCAGAATAGAGAGAGGTAAATAGTGGTGTCCCCCAGGGGTCTGTACTGGGCCCAGTCGTATTTAACATATTCATAAACAATCTGGAAAAAGGGATAAACAGTGAGGTGGCAAAATTTGCAGATGATACAAAACTACTCAAGATAGTTAAGTCCCAGGCAGACTGCGAAGAGTTACAAAAGGATCTCACCAAACTGGGTGACTGGGCAACAAAATGGCAGATGAAATTTAATGTTGATAAATGCAAAGTAATACACATTGGAAAAGATAATCCTAACTATACATATACAATGATGGGGTCTAAATTAGCTGTTACCACTCAAGAAAGAGTTCTTGGAGTCATTGCGGATAGTTCTTGGAATTCATCCACTCAATGTGCAGTGGCAGTCAAGAAAGCAAACAGAATGTTGGGAATCATCAAGAAAGGGATAGATAATAAGACAGAAAATATCGTATTGCCTCTATATAAATCCATGGTACACCCACACCTTGAATACTGCATTCAGATGTGGTCGCCCCATCTCAAAAAAGATCTATTGGAATTGGAAAAGGTTCAGAAAAGGGCAACAAAAATTATTAGGGGTATAGAACGGCTTCCGTATGAGGAGAGATTAATAAGACTGGGACTTTTCAGCTTGGAAAAGAGGCGACTAAGGGGGATATGATAAAGTTCTATAAAATCATAAGTGGTATAGAGAAAGTAAATAAGGAAGTGTTATTTACTCCTTCTCATAATACAAGAACAAGGGGCCACCAAATGAAATTAACAGATAGCAGGTTTAAAACAAACACAAGAAAGTATTTTTTCATGCAACGCACTGTTAACCTCTGGAACTCCTTGCCAGAGGGTGTTGTGAAGGCCAGTACTATAACAGGGTTCAAAAGAGAGCTAGATAAATTCATGGAGGATAGGTCCACAGTGGCGAGTAGCCAGGAGGGCAGGGATGGTGTCCCTAGCCTCTGTTTGCCAGAAGCTGGGATTGGGTGACAGGGCATGGATCACTTGATGATAACCTGTCTCTTCACAAGAAAGAAAGAAAAGCAGCAGAATACGGACCCTGGACTTCAGAAAAGCAGACTTTGACTCCCTCAGGGAACTGATGGGCAAGATCCTCTGGGAGAATAACATGAGGGGGAAAGGAGTCCAGGAGAGCTGGCTGTATTTTAAAGAATCCTTATTGAGGTTACAGGGACAAACCATCCCGATGTGTAGAAAGAATAGTAAATATGGCAGGCAACCAGCTTGGCTTAACAGTGAAATCCTTGCTGATCTTAAACACAAAAAAGAAACTTACAAGAAGTGGAAGATTGGACAAATGACCAGGGATGAGTATAAAAATATTGCTCGGGCATGCAGGAGTGAAATCAGGAAGGCCAAATCACACCTGGAGTTGCAGCTAGCAAGAGATGTTAAGAGTAACCAGAAGGGTTTCTTCAGGTATGTTGGCAATAAGAAGAAAGTCAAGGAAAGTGTGGGCCCTTTACTGAATGAGGGAGGCAACCTAGTGACAGAGGATGTGGAAAAAGCTAATGTAATCAATGCTTTTTTTGCCTCTGTCTTCACAAACAAGGTCAGCTCCCAGACTGCTGCAATGGGCAGCACAGCATGGGGAGGAGGTGACCAGCCCTCTGTGGAGAAAGAAGTGGTTCGGGACTATTTAGAAAAGCTGGATGTACACAAGTCCATGGGGCCGGACGCGTTGCATCCGAGAGTGCTAAAGGAGATGGTGGATGTGATTGCAGAGCCATTGGCCATTATCTTTGAAAATTCATGGCGATCGGGGGAGGTCCCGGATGACTGGAAAAAGGCTAATGTAGTGCCAATCTTTAAAAAAGGGAAGAAGGAGGATCCTGGGAACTACAGGCCAGTCAGCCTCACCTCAGTCCCTGGAAAAATCATGGAGCAGGTCCTCAAGGAATCAATTCTGAAGCACTTAGAGGAGAGGAAAGTGATCGGGAACAGTCAGCATGGATTCACCAAAGGCAAGTCATGCTTGACTAATCTAATTGCCTTCTATGATGAGATAACTGGCTCTGTGGATGAAGGGAAAGCAGTGGACGTGTTGTTCCTTGACTTTAGCAAAGTTTTTGACACGGTCTCCCACGTATTCTTGCCAGCAAGTTAAAGAAGTATGGGCTGGATTAATGGACTATAAGGTGGATAGAAAGTTGGCTAGATTGTCGGGCTCAACAGGTAGTGATCAATGGCTCCATGTCTAGTTGGCAGCCGGTATAAAGTGGAGTGCCCCAAGGGTCGGTCCTGGGGTCGGTTTTGTTCAATATCTTCATAAATGATCTGGAGGATGATGTGGATTGCACCCTCAGCAAGTTTGCAGATGACACTAAACTGGGAGAAGAGGTAGATATGCTGGAGGGTAGGGATAGGATACAGAGGGACCTAGACAAATTGGAGGATTGGGCCAAAAGAAATCTGAGGAGGTTCAACAAGGACAAGTGCAGAGTCCTGCACTTAGGACAGAAGAATCTCATGCACCGCTACAGACTAGGGACCGAATGGCTTGGCAGCAGTTCTGCAGAAAAGGACCTAGGGGTTACAGTGGACGAGGAGCTGGATATGAGTCAACAGTGTGCCCTTGTTGCCAAGAAGGCCAATGGCATTTTGGGATGTATAAGGAGGGTCATTGCCAGCAGATCGAGGGACGTGATCGTTCTCCTCTATTCGACACTGGTGATGCCTCCTCTGGAGTACTGTGTCCAGTTTTGGGCCCCACACTACAAGAAGGATGTGGAAAAATTGGAAAGAGTCCAGCGGAGGGCAACAAAAATTATTAAGGGACTGGAACACATGAGTTATGAGGAGAGGCTGAGGGAACTGGGGATGTTTAGTCTGTGGAAGAGAAGAATGAGGGGGGATTTGATAGCTGCTTTCAACTACCTGAAAGGGGGTTCCAAAGAGGATCGCTCTAGTCTGTTCTCAGTGGTAGCAGATGACAGAACAAGGAGTAATGGTCTCAAGTTGCAGTGGGGGAGATTTAGGTTGGATATTAGGAAAAACTTTTTCACTAGGAGGGTGGTGAAATACTGGAATGCGTTACCTAGGGAGGTGGTGGAATCTCCTTCCTTAGAAGTTTTTAAGGTCAGGCTTGACAAAGCCCTGGCTGGGATGATTTAGTTGGTGTTGGTCCTGCTTTGAGCAGGGGGTTGGACTAGATGACCTCCTGAGGTCCCTTCCAACCCTGATATTCTATGATTCTATGATTCCCTTTGGGGCATCTGCCATTGGCCACTGTCAGAGGACAGGATACTGGGCTTGATGGACCTTTGGTCTGACGCAGTATGGCCATTCTTATGTTCTTATGTTAATAAAAGCTCCTACGTGCATAGTAATAAACTTAGCAGAGATCACCCCAGCTCCACCATGGACTCTGTCAGATGATTAGTACAGCCTCAGCTCAGAACTAGCTCCATCACAACAAGTTTAGTCCATGCTTTATGCAGAATGGGGGGGTTGATCTGGGGTTTCCAGGACCAGGTAATCAGTAGAAAATCGGTTTTGCTCCCTGGGACATAGCTTTGAAAGACCTCCCAAGTATGTCCTGGCCCCCTTCACACATACTGTCCAAAACAGTTCTTAGAAGTTCCTAACATTTCCCCAAGATTACATTAGTCAGTCTCCAAGAAAAGTTACGTTCAATCCACAATAACACATACACAATTGTATTTTTAATACAACGGACCCCAAAGGGATTAAACTTAATTCAATAAGGTTTATCCAGCAAATTGCTGTAACTGTCACACCTGGCTCTAGATAGCTAACTCTCATTGATTTCAATGAGAAAATCTTTAGAAAATGCTTCTGAAATGCTTTTATCAGATGACAGAACGAGGAGTAATGGTCTCAAGCTGCAGTGGGGGAGGTTTAGATTGGATATTAGGAAAAACTTTTTCACTATGAGGGTGGTGAAACACTGGAATGCGTTACCTAGGGAGGTGGTAGAATCTCCTTCCTTAGAGGTTTTTAAGGTCAGGCTTGACAAAGCTCTGGCTGGGATGATTTAACTGGGAATTGGTCCTGCTTTGAGCAGGGGGTTGGACTAGATGACCTTCTGGGGTCCCTTCCAACCCTTATATTCTATGATTCTATGATTCTATGATTGAAAATCCTACTTGGTGCCTAAAGATCTTTAAAAATCTGGCCTACTGTCTAGCTTTACAAAGAGGTTTAGTAAATCCCACTAGGTACATAAAGCTTCTATATAGGTCAGGTACTTAACTCCCATTGAAAGTAAGTGGCTAAACACCTTACAAAATCTGGTCTGCAGATGCCTAAATCCCACTGCCATTCAGTCAGAATTAGACTCCTAAATACCTCCATCACTTTTGAAAATGGGAGTTAAGTCCCCAAATCACTTAGGTGGTTTTTGCAAATTTCATCACAAATCCATTGATCTTCAGGGTATGTTGAAAAGTCCAACTGTTCACCCAGGAGCTTTAGGCAACTACCTAGGTGCCTGGTGAGCTGGGGTTCATGCCAGAAGATGAAGGGAATTTTTTTCCCTTCCCTTTTACATGTTTAGAAGATGCTGCACTTCCTTCCGCAGATCTGTGTAATAAGGCTGAGATTTTCAAAGTCAGCTACAAGCTTTGGATATCAAATTCCTATTAATTTTAGTGCAGACTTATTGTGCCTATCACTTAGGCAGCTTTGAAAATATCACCCATACTGCATGTCAAAGACAGGTAGGTATTTTTAGGAGCATTTTTATGATTTGTAGAGATCCAGACTGATGGGGCTGTGTGGGGATGGGAGAGACAGAGGTTCACAAAAGCCACGAACCAGCCATGCATATGTATTTGTCGATGTATTTCCAAGCAGACCCACATGCTACTCCTGCAGCTGCCGCACATCAGCGTGCAGGCGTTTGACCCCCTCTCAGTAGTCTCAGAGCTGCTTTCACCCCCTAGTTCCTCAGCGTGTAGATGGCCGGCTTCAGCATGGGCGTGACCACATAGCCAAAGAGCTGCATAGGGGTCACCAGCACTGTGCTCAGCTGCGGCCGAGTGTAGACCAGGGCGCAGGGCCTGAAGAACAGCTTCACCACCACCAGATGCGAGGCGCAAGTGGAGGCTGCTTTGCACCTCCTTTCGGCCGAGTTTATCTTCAGGATAGAATAGACGATCCTGATGTAGGACGCGAGGATGAGGAGGAAGTAGGTCATGGGCACCACCCCAATACTGGTGAAGCTCACAGTCTCGATGACGTACGTATCCGCACAGGCCAGCTTGATCACCAGGAAGATGTTGCAGAAGAAATAGTCCACAACATTGGACCCACAGTAGGGCAGCGTGAAGGTCAGGCTGGTGAGGATGGTGGCATGGAAGGAGCTGGTGATCCAGGTGCCGGTGGCCAGGAGGGCACACACCCTCCGGTTCATGATGAGCAGGTAGCGCAGGGGGTGGCAGATGGCCACATACCGGTCGTAGGCCATGACGGTGTAGAGCAGGCACTCGGTGCTGCCCAGGAAGTGGTAGAAGAAGACCTGGGACATGCACCCGCCCAGCGAGATGGTTGTACTCTTCACCTAGAGGTTGGCCAGCAATTTACGGGTGCTGATGGAAGAGAATCCAAGGTCCACAATAGAGAGATTGCAGAGGAAGAAATACATGGGGGCGTGCAGGCAGGCATCGGCAAGGATGGCTGAGAAGATGAGCAGGTTGCCCAGCAGGGTGCAGAGGTAGAAGTCTAAGAAGGTGACGAAGAGGATGGTCTGGAGGCCATCGGTGTTGGAAATCCCTAAGAGGATGAAAAGAGTCACCACAGTGTGGTTGACCTGCCCCACATGGGACTCATTCCTGGGGTAGGGGAGAGAAATAATGCCAGTGAGTTACTGAAACCAAAAGACCTGTCATCCTAGAGCTGCAATGCTCACCCTTCCTTCCACAGCCCACGTGACTCACTGTCATTCGGAGTGGTGTATATTTCTATCATTGTAATGCCACTTGGGGTCAGGGTCTCACTGTGCTGGTGCTGAACATGGAAAGAGAAAATGTCTGCCTTGACGTTCTTACAGTCCAGACACAAACAGACAAAGGGGATATCTATTCTATTCTATTCCAGTTTCTTCTCTTCTCTTCTGTCCTATTCCAATTTCTTCAATTCTGTTCTGCCTAGGCCCTTTCCCCACCCTTATCCCCACAGTACCTTAGAGCCTTCCTTTTGTGGCTAACATTTCCCATGTGTGGTTTGTTCTCTCCCTCTCTCACCCTCTCCACAGAGGGATGTCTGTGTGTGCAGTGGAGCACTTTGTTTTGGTAGGGTTTTGTTCTTATAAACACACGGGCTCATACACATTTGTGTTAAGGAAGAGGGAGAGGACGGAACATACAAACAAATGAATGTGGAGAACAAATGTCCCAGCTGTGTTAATGATGTGAATTGTTGGGGGTGGGGGGTTCACTGGGAATACAGAGAGAAGGAAAAGGAAAGAAGGAGAAGGGGAATAGCCCCAGCCAGAGGTGCTGGGGCGGGGAGGGCTGCTACACCGCCTGGCTTTATGTGGTTACCATCATATCCAGAGTTCACAGTTTGCTTCAATGGCTCTCAGCACCCACCCTGGCCACAGCTTGTCTCTGCTTGGTTGTGATCAGCAGGCTGGGCTCTGTGGATAACATGCCAGATGGATTTTTAAGGTGAGATTTGAAGGACAATAACAAAGCATTTATTTGCATTTGGCTGGGGAGGTCATCTAGTCCAACCCCCTGCTCAAAGCAAGACCAATCCCCAATTTTTTCCCCAGATTCCTAAATGGCCCCCTCAAGGATTGAGCTCACAACCCCAGGTTTAGCAGACCAATGCTCAAACCACTGAGCTATCCCTCCCCCAAGGGCTATGGCTTCTGGGGAACTCCACTGGATTCCCTGGGGCTGTTTCCCCTCTCAGCCACACACCCTGGTGTAAATCATGAGTAACTCCATTGGACTGAAGGGAGCTATGTAGATTTCTACCAGCTGAGAATCTAACCCAGACATTGTGAGGGGGGAGGGGACGTTCATGCTTGTCTAAGCTCTCCTGCCGTGTGACACAAGGCAGAGAATTCCCCCCAGTGGTGTGAAATAAGAGTAACCTGGGCCAGAGGTTCAGCTGGAAGCCTCTGAAGCCAACAGAGCTTTGTCTTTGGTTTGTATCCCCTGCTGTTCCCCTGCCCCTTCTCTGTGTCTCTGTGCACAGGGATGTATTCGTGCCCTTGTGTGGTTATGTGTGAGGGTGAAATTCACCGCTGGGCAGACAGAGGGCAGCACACATCCTGTGCACCACTCCACCTCACTTTTCACAGTACAACAGCCCCCACCAACTCCATGAAGATCCTGGCACTGTTGTTCTGGGTGCCACTCCGACACAGAGTCAGACAGACCCAGCCATTCAGAGTTTGCCATTTAAATAAACCAAACACAGTAAGAATTACCAGCCCCATTCTACAAGGGAGAACTGAGGCACAGAGAATTTCAGGGTTTGATTGTCGAAGGAGCCATGCTGCCAAAATTACAGGTTTCAGAGTAGCAGCTGTGTTAGTCTGTATCCACAAAAAGAAAAGGAGTACTTGTGGCACCTTAGAGACTAACCAATTTATTTGAGCATAAGCTTTCGTGAGCTACAGCTCACTTCATCGGATGCATTCAGTGGAAAATACAGTGGGGAGATTTATATACACAGAGAACATGAAACAGTGGGTGTTACCATACACACTGTAACAAGAGTGATCACTTAAGGTGAGCTATGACCAGCAGGAGAGCTGCGGGGGTGGGGGACCTTTTGTAGTGATAATCAAGATGGGCCATTTCCAGCACTTTACAAGAACGTCTGAGGAACAGTGGGGGGTGGGGGAGAAATAAACATGGGGAAATAGTTTTACTTTGTGTAATGACTCAACCACTCCCAGTCTCTATTCAAGCCTAAATTAATTGTATCCAGTTTGCAAATTAATTCCAATTCAGCAGTCTCTTGTTGGAGTCTGTTTTTGAAGTTTTTTTGTTGAAGAATTGCCACTTTTAGGTCTGTAAGCGAGTGACCAGAGAGATTGAAGTGTTCTCCGTCTGGTTTTTGAATGTTATAATTCTTGACGTCTGATTTGTGTCCATTTATTCTTTTACGTAGAGACTGTCCAGTTTAGCCAAAGTTCAGTGGGCATTGAACACTTAATTCCTACGGGTTTGGGAAATTCTCAATCTGGTTGAGTTGTGTAAGGTCACAAAGAGAGTGTGTGGAAGAGCTGGGAATCTGTTCCAGATTTCCTGGGTTCCAGTCTGAGCATTAGCCATAAAACCCTCCTCTTGTCATCGGGATGAAAGTTGCTCTGTGTCTTTCTGGGCCTCCGGCATGTTCTCTTACCCTCCCCTTTGCACAGTCGGTTCAGGACAAAGGGCCTTTAGAGGATTACAGCTGATTTAACTGAATCAAAGGTGTTCCTTCACGAGCCAGGTAAGTGGAATAGACACAAGCCTCGTCTTGCACCTCTACTGTGCATCTACACTAAGGGGTAGGCTACATCACTGGGAAGCTCTATAGTGTGAACAAATCCATACACCACACAGAGAGGGATGTGAGAGAAACAGGGCTGGATTAGGGGTTTTTCCAGCAATGATCTCATCCATCCATTTGCTGTAGCCCAGCACCGCAGTTTTAATAAGGCCACTTGTGATTCCTCTAATCACTATCACTTCCTGCTCCACCTCTGGTGGGCATCTTACTTGGGAGCCAGAATGAAGGGGCAGAAGCAGATGTTATAATTAATCTCTGTAGAAGTGTTATCCCCAGCCCAGTCAGAGCATCCCACGGGCTGCAATGGCCATTGGGATTAATTAAAATGTTGACGTTTCTAATGAATCCCCAGGCTGGGCTTTCTCACTGCACTGGGTACCAAAGCTCAGAATTTACTCTTGTTTTGTGTCAGCTGAGTTCCGTGTGTCATTGCCACGTACCGCAGAGCCGGAACTGCATTTGACTATTTTAATTTGTATTATTACTATAAGTATCATGTTCAATACCCATCACAGATACAGAGACACAGCCCCAGCCTGAATGTGATACATATTTAATAGCTGAGAGTGACAAAGGATTTAATTATCCATATATATAACAGGTGGGGAAACTGAGGCACAATGCGATTTAGTGAGTTACTACAGGTCAAACAGAGAGTCATCTACAAAGCCTATACTTGAATCCAGATCTCCTGTGTTTCAGTCCTTTGTCTTAGCTGCAAGATAATGGTTTGCAAATAATTCCCATGGGCTTTTTAGATGTAGGTGCGATGAACTGACACAGTTCTCAGTTATAAATATTATAGCCACCTGATCTCTCTGCTTCTCCCTCTACGGTCACGCAGTGCCCATGGTTTTGAGGTAAATGGAGCTTTCCCACTGTCCAGCAGAGTCTATTGCGGATTTTAAAATCAATGTGTGTAATTTCTGCCCTGATCTTCCATTCCAGGTTCTCTTATCTCAGTCACCATAGTCTGGGTTTGTGGCTCTTTGGAAATTGATTCCCTGGACCAATGCAAAGAAACCACAGAGAAAATTCAGGATGAATCCCAGCAGTGCAAAGGGGGGCGCTGCGGTGCAGGAAGTGGTGTAGGTACCTTAGTTACTCTTCCCTCAGAGTCAGGGCTGTTTCTAGTGCTGCCATGTTTACTCCTGGGGGAATTCTGCACCACTGCACAATGCAGAATTTTGTAGAATTCCCGGTTTCCCCCACAGAATCGGGGCTGCAGAGCTGCCTGGTGCAACTAGGAGCCACTGGACTCTGTGGAGCCCAGCTCGCAGTGAGAAGAGAGCCCAGGCTGGCTGGGCTGGAGGCTGGTCACTCCTCTTGATCCCCATTCTCCTGGGGACAGGAGAGCACCTGGGAGACCTATCTCTAGCAAAGAGTGAGGAAGGGCAGGGCTGCACCGCACCGCATCCCCTGGCAGGACAATAAAGAAGCTGGGGGCAGTAAAGGCTCTGGGGGTGTGGGTGTCTGGTCCAGGGGGTGCCCCATGGCTGGGTCCTGTGAGGAGGGGGGTGCTGGTGTCTGGTCTAGGGGGTGTGCTGTGGCTGGGTCCTTGGGGGAGGGGAGTGCTGGTGTCTGAGCTGGGGGTTGCCCATGGCTAAGTTTTGGGGAATGGGGGTGCTTATGTCTGGGCTGGGACGTCCCCTGTTGCTGGGTTCTGGGGGGAGGGGGATGTTGGTGGCTGAGCTAGGGGGTGCCCCGTGGCTCAGTCCTCGGGGGAGGGGAGTACTGCTGTCTGGGCCGGGGGGGGTGCCCTGCAGCTTGGCCCTGGTGGGATGGGAGTGCAGGTGACTGGGCTCTGGGGCCTCCACACAGCCCCCTCCAATGCCCCCCACCTGGAACTGGGTTGTTCTAGGGGTTTCTTTAACTCTCTACTTCTGGGGGAATCTTTTTTGCTGTTGTCTGTATTGCTGACATACTTGTTGACAGGTATTTTGAAATAAATTACCAAAATAATTGAAAGGAAGTGATTATATTGTGATATTTTCACAAATGAAATATGCAGATTTTTGCAGAATTTTAAACTATTATGCGCAGATTTTTTAAAATTTTTGGCACAGAATTTCCCCAGGAGTAGATGTTGGGCTCCCATGTGCTGTTCTGCAGGGAGAAGGGCCAGGAGCCTGGCTCATGGTATCTACCCCACGTTCCTTTCACGTTTTTTATTTTATTATTTTTTCATGTCAAGGCCACAAGGTTAAAACCCACATCCGAGGAGTCAGTGATCATTCTAAACAGTGCATTATTATTTCTATTGTATGGAAGGCCTGGAGGCCCAGTTGCAAGGGATGCTGCACTGACAGTGAGAGACAGCACCAGCCCCGAAGAGTTTACAAGGGAAATGGGTGGGAGAACAGAATAATTCTTACCACAGTCTCTCAGATGGGGAACTGAGCACCAAAGAGATGATGTCTTTTGCCTCACTTCCTGCCTAGCCCTCAGAAACCCTGGCATGAATGTATTCGCTGCCTGCCTCACCCAAACACTGGGTAATTTCATTAACTTAATGCATCACCTGAACCCTAGCATCACCCAGCTGCCCTACCTCAAACCTTTGGCCTTTTCCCTGACCCTAACACTAACCCTAGGAAAACACCAGTGTCCTCCTCCCTCACCCTGGGAAAACTCCACTGACGTCCCTCTGAACCCCAACCCTGGAATAGCTCCTCTGACCTCCTCCCCAGTTGGGATCAGGATCTCTGGGTAAGGGGGCGCAAGCAAACAATGTGTATTTTAATGTAGCTGAACGTACGCACATACATCTAGGAACAAAGAACCTAGGTTGCACTTATAGGACTGGGGACTCTCCTGGGGAGCCATGACTCTGAAAAACATTTGGGGTCGTGGTGGAGAATCAGCTGAATGTGAGCTCCCAGTAGGACGCTGGGGCCAGAAGAGCTAATGTGACCCTGGGATGCATAAAGGAGGAATCTCAAATACGAGGAGAGAGGCGATTTTACCTCCCGTTTGGCCCTGGTGTGACCGCTGGTGGTACACTGTGTCCAGTTCTGGTGTTCACAATTCCAGACGGGTGCTGATAAATTGGAGAGGATTCAGAGATGAGCCATGAGAATAACTGAAGGATTAGCCCTAGCAATGATGTAAGTATGGTGATTTCAAAGGAGTTCCGCCAGCAGAGAACATGAAGTGAGATTTCTAAATGCAAAAACGTGAATTGGGTTTCCAACTCTCACTCTTTCCATGGGAGTTGGGTACCTACAAGCCCTTTATGCCTTTTAAAATCTCCCCATTTCTTCCAATAATTTAATTCCCACAAGACTAAGGGTATGTCTACACTACGGAATAAGGTCGAATTTATAGAAGTCGGTTTTTTAGAAATCGGTTTTATAAATTCGAGTGTGTGTGTCCCCACAGAAAATGCTCTAAGTGCATTAAGTGCATTAACTCGGCGGAGCGCTTCCACAGTACCGAGGCAAGCGTCGACTTCCGGAGCGTTGCACTGTGGGTAGCTATCCCACAGTTCCCGCAGTCTCCGCTGCCCATTGGAATTCTGGGTTGAGATCCCAATGCCTGATGGGGCTAAAACATTGTCGCGGGTGGTTCTGGGTACATATCGTCAGCCTCCCGTTCCCTCCCTCCCCCCGTGAAAGCAAGGGCAGACAATCATTTCGCGCCTTTTTTCCTGAGTTACCTGTGCAGACGCCATACCACAGCAAGCATGGAGCCCGCTCAGGTAACCGTCACCCTATGTCTCCTGGGTGCTGGCAGACGCGGTACGGCTTTGCTGCACAGTAGCAGTAACCCCTTGCCTTCTGGCAGCAGACGGTGCAATACGACTGGTAGTCGTCCTCATCGTGTCCGAGGTGCTCCTGGCCGCGTCGGCTGGGAGCGCCTGGGCAGACATGGGCGCAGGGACTACATTTGGAGTGACTTGACCAGGTCATTCTCTTTAGTCCTGCAGTCAGTCCTATTGAACCGTCTTATGGTGAGCAGGCAGGCGATACGGACTGCTAGCAGTCGTACTGTACCATCTTCTGCCAGGCAGGCAAGAGATGAGGATTGCTAGCAGTCGTATTGCACCATCTTCTGCCAGGCAGGCAAGAGATGGGGATGGCTAGCAGGCGTACTGTACCATCTTCTGCCGAGCAGCCATGAGATGTGGATGGCATGCAGTCCTTCTGCACCGTCTGCTGCCAGCCAAAGATGTAAAAGATAGATGGAGTGGGTCAAAACAAGAAATAGACCAGATTTGTTTTGTACTCATTTGCCTCCTCCCCTGTCTAGGGGACTCATTCCTCTAGGTCACACTGCAGTCACTCACAGAGAAGGTGCAGCGAGGTAAATCTAGCCATGTATCAATCAGAGGCCAGGCTAACCTCCTTGTTCCAATAACAACGATAACTTAGGTGCACCATTTCTTATTGGAACCCTCCGTGCAGTCCTGCCTGAAATACTCCTTGATGTACAGGCACCCCCTTTGTTGATTTTAGCTCCCTGAAGCCAACCCTGTAAGCCGTGTCGTCAGTCGCCCCTCCCTCCGTCAGAGCAACGGCAGACAATCGTTCCGCGCCTTTTTTCTGTGCGGACGCCATACCACGGCAAGCATGGAGCCCGCTCAGCTCACTTTGGCAATTAGGAGCACATTAACCACCACACGCATTATCCAGCAGTATATGCAGCACCAGAACATGGCAACGCGATACCGGGCGAGGAGGCGACGTCAGCGCGGTCCCGTGAGTGATCAGGACATGGACACAGATTTCTCTGAAAGCATGGGCCCTGACAATGCATGCATCATGGTGCTAATGGGGCAGGTTCATGCTGTGGAACGCCGATTCTGGGCTCGGGAAACAAGCACAGACTGGTGGGACCGCATAGTGTTGCAGGTCTGGGACGATTCCCAGTGGCTACGAAACTTTCGCATGCGTAAGGGCACTTTCATGGAACTTTGTGACTTGCTTTCCCCTGTCCTGAAGCGCATGAATACCAAGATGAGAGCAGCCCTCACAGTTGAGAAGCGAGTGGCGATAGCCCTGTGGAAGCTTGCAACGCCAGACAGCTACCGGTCAGTTGGGAATCAATTTGGAGTGGGCAAATCTACTGTGGGGGCTGCTGTGATGCAAGTAGCCCACGCAATCAAAGATCTGCTGATATCAAGGGTAGTGACCCTGGGAAATGTGCAGGTCATAGTGGATGGCTTTGCTGCAATGGGATTCCCTAACTGTGGTGGGGCTATAGATGGAACCCATATCCCTATCTTGGCACCGGAGCACCAAGCCGCCGAGTACATAAACCGCAAGGGGTACTTTTCAATAGTGCTGCAAGCTCTGGTGGATCACAAGGGACGTTTCACCAACATCAACGTGGGATGGCCGGGAAAGGTGCATGATGCTCGCATCTTCAGGAACTCTGGTCTGTTTCAAAAGCTGCAGGAAGGGACTTTATTCCCAGACCAGAAAATAACTGTTGGGGATGTTGAAATGCCTATATGTATCCTTGGGGACCCAGCCTACCCCTTAATGCCATGGCTCATGAAGCCGTACACAGGCAGCCTGGACAGTGGTCAGGAGCTGTTCAACTACAGGCTGAGCAAGTGCAGAATGGTGGTAGAATGTGCATTTGGACGTTTAAAGGCGCGCTGGCGCAGTTTATTGACTCGCTTAGACCTCAGCGAAACCAATATTCCCACTGTTATTACTGCTTGCTGTGTGCTCCACAATATCTGTGAGAGTAAGGGGGAGACGTTTATGGCGGGGTGGGAGGTTGAGGCAAATCGCCTGGCTGCTGGTTACGCGCAGCCAGACACCAGGGCGGTTAGAAGAGCACAGGAGGGCGCGGTACGCATCAGAGAAGCTTTGAAAAACAGTTTCATGACTGGCCAGGCTACAGTGTGAAAGTTCTGTTTGTTTCTCCTTGATGAACCCCCCCCGCCCCTTGGTTCACTCTACTTCCCTGTAAGCTAACCACCCTCCCCTCCTCCCTTTAATCATTGCTTGCAGAGCCAATAAAGTCATTGCTGCTTCACAGTCATGCATTCGTTATTCATTCATCACACAAATAGGGGGATGACTACCAAGGTATCCCAGGAGGGGTGGTGGAGGAGGGAAGGAAAATGCCACACAGCACTTTAAGCACAGCACTTTAAAAGTTTACAACTTTAAAATTTATTGAATGACAGCCTTCTTTTTTTTGGGCAATCCTCTGTGGGGGAATGGCTGGTTGGCCGGAGGCCTCCCCACCGTGTTCTTGGGCGTCTGGGTGTGGAGGCTATGGAACTTGGGGAGGAGGGCGGTTGGTTACAGAGGGGCTGCAGTGGCAGTCTGTGCTCCAGCTGCCTTTGCTGCAGCTCAACCATACACTGGAGCATACTGGTTTGGTCCTGCAGCAGCCTCAGCATTGAATCCTGCCTCCTCTCATCACGCTGCCGCCACATTTGAGCTTCAGCCCTGTCTTCAGCCCGCCACTTACTCTCTTCAGCCCGCCACTTACTCTCTTCAGCCCTCCACCTCTCCTCCCGGTCATTTTGTGCTTTCCTGCACTCTGACATTATTTGCCTCCACGCATTCGTCTGTGCTCTGTCAGTGTGGGAGGACAGCATGAGCTCGGAGAACATTTCATCGCGAGTGCGTTTTTTTTTCTTTCTAAGCTTCACTAGCCTCTGGGAAGGAGAAGATCCTGTGATCATTGAAACACATGCAGCTGGTGGAGAAAAAAAAAGGGACAGCGGTATTTAAAAAGACACATTTTATAAAACAGTGGCTACACTCTTTCAGGGTAAACCTTGAAAGTTAACATTACATACATAGCACATGTGCTTTCGTTACAAGGTCGCATTTTGCCTCCTCCCACCGCGTGAACGGATTTTGGTTGAATGCCAGCAAACATACACTGCAATGCTTTGTTCTACAGTGATTCCCCAGTACGTGTTGCTGGCCTGGAGTGGTAAAGTGTCCTACCATGAAGGACGAAATAAGGCTGCCCTCCCCAGAAACCTTTTGCAAAGGCAGAACCGCAAATGCCAGGGCAAAGTAATCCTTTCACATGCTTGCTTTTAAACCATGTATAGCATTTTAAAAGGTACACTCACCAGAGGTCCCTTCTCCGCCTGCTGAGTCCAGGAGGCAGCCTTGGGTGGGTTCGGGGGGTACTGGCTCCAGGTCTAGGGTGAGAAACAGTTCCTGGCTGTCGGGAAAACCGGTTTCTCCGCTTGCTTGCTGTGAGCTATCTACAACCTCCTCATCATCATCTTCTTCGTCCCCAAAACCTACTTCTGTATTGCCTCCATCTCCATTGAAGGAGTCAAACAACACGGCTGGGGTAGTGGTGGCTGAACCCCCTAAAATGGCATGCAGCTCATCATAGAAGCGGCATGTTTGGGGCTCTGACCCAGAGCGGCCGTTCGCCTCTCTGGTTTTCTGGTAGGCTTGCCTCAGCTCCTTCAGTTTCACGCGGCACTGCTTCGGGTCCCTGTTATGGCCTCTGTCCTTCATGCCCTGGGAGATTTTCAGAAAGGTTTTGGCATTTCGAAAACTGGAACGGAGTTCTGATAGCACGGATTCCTCTCCCCAAACAGCGATCAGATCCCGTACCTCCCGTTCAGTCCATGCTGGAGCTCTTTTGCGATTCTGGGACTCCATCATGGTCACCTCTGCTGATGAGCTCTGCATGGTCACCTGCAGCTTGCCACGCTGGCCAAACAGGAAATGAGATTCAAAAGTTCGCGGTTCTTTTCCTGTCTACCTGGCCAGTGCATCTGAGTTGAGAGCGCTGTCCAGAGCGGTCAGAATGGAGCACTCTGGGATAGCTCCCGGAGGCCAATACCATCGAATTGTGTCCACAGTACCCCAAATTCGAGCCGGCAACGTCGATTTAAGCGCTAATCCACTTGTCAGGGGTGGAGTAAGGAAATCGATTTTAAGAGCCCTTTAAGTCGAAATAAAGGGCTTCATTGTGTGGACGGGTGCAGGTTTAAATCGATTTAACGCTGCTAAATTCGATCTAAAGTCCTAGTGTAGACCAGGGCTAAGGGGGAAGACATTCCATTTCAGCTAGAAATTATTGCTGGGCTGCCTTTAGCCACCTTTCATTCTCCTGAATGCTGCCTTGACTTCCTTATTCCTCAGTGTATAGACCACTGGGTTTAGCATCGGGGTGACCACATCACAAAAGATCTGAATGGGGGTAGCCAGCACCTTGCTCAGGGACAGCTGGGTGTAGAGGAGGGCACAGGGCCCAAAGAAGAAGCATACTACCGTCAGGTGCGATGCGCAAGTAGAGATGGCTTTCAAACCTTCCTCTGCGCTGCGCATTCTCACCACGGAGGCAGCAATCCTGACGTAGGATGCGAGGATGAGGAGGAAGCAGGTCGTGGGCACCATACCAGTGTTGGTGAAGGTCACAGTCTCGATGATGTATGTGTCTGCACAGGCCAGCTTGATCACCGGGAAGATGTCGCAGAAGAAATAGTCCACCACATTGGACCCGCAGTAGGGCAGCGTGAAGGTCAGGCTGGTGAGGATGGTGGCGTGGAAGGAGCTGGTGATCCAGGTGCCGGCGGCCAGGAGGGTGCACACCCTCCAGTTCATGATGAGCAGGTAGCGCAGGGGGTGGCAGATGGCTACGTACCGGTCGTAGGCCATGACAGTGAAGAGCAGGCACTCGGTGCTGCCCAGGAAGTGGTAGAAGAAGACCTGGGACATGCACCCGCCCAGAGAGATGGTTCTATTCTTGGCCCAGAGGTTGGCCAGAAATTTAGGGGTGCTGATGGAAGAGAATCCGAGGTCTAGAATGGAGAGATTGCAGAGGAAGAAGTACATGGGGGTGTGCAGACGGGGTTCAGCAAGGATGGCTGAGAAGATGAGCAGGTTGCCCAGCAGGGTGCAGAGGTAGAAGGATAAGAAGGTGACAAAGAGGATGGTCTCAAGACCTTTGGTGTTGGGGATCCCTAAGAGAATGAATTCAGACACCACAGTGCAATTCTCCATTTCCATGCAAGATGGCATCATTCCTGGAGACAAAGATTATGCAACCAGATTAGCAATCTCAATAAAACATTGTTTATTTATCCCTTTGCACCCCACAAGCTTTAATCACAAAAGGTAAATCTTTCTAACCAGCCTAAGTTTGGTGAAAGTGAGTGGAAAATCATGACTCTTATATTTGGTTGATTCTGTACAATTCTACTCGATTCTATTCAGCTGTCCTCTATTCTATTCAATTCTTATAGCTCATCTGTCATCGTGGCATCAGGGAGCCAAAGAAAAATTAATGAAAGCAAAGCAAATTATCATGAATTGGAACATGATCTTACCTGACCCCTAGGTGCCTTCACAATGAGTGTACAAGGCAGAAGGAAAATCTCCAAAATGCTTCAGCATGATAATGCAAATTTCTCTTCTGTATGTGTATATATAGAGAGAGAAACTGTATATTGAATGGGGGAGAGAGAGTAAGTTTCAGAGAGTTTAAGTCCCGAAAGGTCCATTAGATAATCTAGTCTGACCTCCTGTACATCACAAGCTGTTAACTTCCACGATATATACCCCACACTGAACTCAATGATTTCACTTAAACCAAAGTACTTCAGTTCTCAAAAGACTAAACTTCTGTCATCTCAGGCAATGAACAGGAGAAACCAAGGAGCCCCCAATGGCTGAGGCACAGAACTGACAGAGTGAGAAACTCAGATTATCCCAGCAGGTGACCAACCCCCAGCTGCAGAAGAAAGCGAAAAAACCCCGAAGGTTGCTTCAAATTCCTTATGCACACAAAATCTGGTGATCAGTTAAACCCGAGCAAGAACCAACCAGCTCTTTCTCCCCCGTTTGCTCCACCTGTATAGATGGAATCAGATCCTCTAAACCCAAACAGCCTGAGCTCTGAGCACAGTGTATGCTGTTGGGACTTGGAGATGGTCTCTCTTAGTGACAGAGGTTACAGGCGAAACCTGCGTATTGACACAGCCACCACGGTGACACCAGAAGTGTGTGTGATCTCAAGCTGCAGGAGCATTTATGCTGTTCTTGAGCCCGGCCTTTGGGAGCTTAGCCCTTGGGCAGCTCCCTTCTCCCAGTCTGAGACCTGAGCAGAGGGAGCAATTAATCAGCTGTTTTCCAGTTACTTGTGGCACCTTTAACAAATTTATGAGAGCATAAGCTTTCGTGGGCTACAGCCCACTTCATCGCATGCATAGAATGGAACCTAGAGTAAGAAGATAGACATATATACATACAGAGAATGAGGAAGTTGCCATACAAACTGTAAGAGGCTAATTAGTTAAGATGAGCTATTATAAGCAGGAGAAAAAAACTTTTGTAGTGATAATCAAGATGGCCCATTTAGACAATGGACAAGAAGGTGTGAGGATACTTAACTGAGGGAAATAGATTCAACATGTGTAATGACCCAGCCACTCCCAGTTTCTGATCAAACCCAAGTTAATGGTATCTAGTTTGCATATTAATTCAAGCTCAGCAGTTTCTCGTTGGAGTCTGTTTTTGAAGCTTTTCTGTTGCAAAATTGCCACCCTTAAATCTTTTACTGACTGACCACAGAGGTTGAAGTGTTCTCCTACCAGTTTTTGAATGTTATGTTATGTTGTGTCCATTTATTCTTTTGCATAGAGACTGTCTGGTTTGGCCAATGTACATGGCAGAGGGGCATTGCTGGCACATGATGGCATATATCACATTAGTAGATGTGCAGGTGAATGAGCCCCTGATGGCATGGCGAATGTGATTGGGTCCTATGATGGTGTCTGTCATAAATATAAAGGGAAGGGTAAACCCCTTTAAAATCCCTCCTGGCCAGAGGAAAAACCCTTTCACCTGTACAGGGTTAAGAAGCTAGGATAACCTCGCTGGCACCTGATCACAATGACCAATGAGGAGACAAGATACTTTCAAAGCTGGAGGGTGGGAGAAACAAAGGGTCTGGGTCTGTCTGTGTGGTGCTTTTGCCGGGGACAGAACAGGAATGGAGTCTTAGAATTTAGTAAGTAATCTAGTTAGGTATGTGTTAGATTATGATTTCTTTAAATGGCTGGGAAAATAAGCTGTGCTGAATGGAATGGATATTCCTGTCTTTGTGTCTTTTTGTAACTTAAGGTTTTGTCTAGAGGGATTCTCTATGTTTTGAATCTGATTACCCTGTAAGGTATTTACCATCCTGATTTTACAGAGGTGATCCTTTTTTTACTTTTTCTTCTATTAAAATTCTTCTTTTAAAAAACTGAATGCTTTTTTCATTGTTCTGAAGATCCAAGGGTTTGGGTCTGTGGTCACCTATGCAAATTGGTGAGGATTTTTATCAAACCTTCCCCAGGAAGGGGGGTGCAAGGTTTTGATGAAGATACTGGGGGGAAAGACGTTTCCAAACGGGCTCTTTCCTAATAAAATAAAACCAGTTAGGCATTTGGTGGTGGCAGCAAAAGTCCAAGGACAAAAGGTAAAATAGTTTGTACCTTGGGGAAGTTTTAACCTAAGCTGGCAAAAGTAAGCTTAAGAAGTTTTCATGCAGGTCCCCACATCTGAACCCTAGCGTTCAGAGTGGGGAAGGAACCTTGACAGTGTCACTTGAATAAATATGTGGACACAGTTGGCATCGGGCTTTGGTGCAAGGATAGGTTCCTGGGTTAGTGTTTTTATTGTGTGGTGTGTGGTTGCTGGAGAGTATTTGCTTCAGGTAAGGGGGCTGTCTGTAAGCGAGGACTGGTCTGCCTCCCAAGATCTGTGAGAGTGAGGGATCATTTTTCAGGATAGGTTGTAAATCTTTGATGCCCTGAAGACGTTTTAGTTGGGGGCTGAAGGTGACGTTCTGTTATTTTCTTTGTTGGGCCTGTCCTGTAGTAGGCGACTTCTGGGTACTCTTCTGGCTCTGTCAATCTGTTTTTTCATTTCAGCAAGTGGGTATTGTAGTTTAAAGAATGCTTGATAGAGATTTTGTAGGTGTTTGTCTCTATCAGAGGGATTGGAGCAAGTGTGGTTGTATTTTAGAGCTTGGCTGTAGACAATGGATCGTGTGGTGTGGTCAGGGTGAAAGCTGGAGGCATGTAGGTAGGCATAGCGGTCAGTAGGTTTCTGGTATAGGGTGGTTTTTATGTGACCATTGCTTACTAGCACAGTAGTGTCCAGGAAATGGATCTCTTGTGTGGACTGGTCCAGGCTGAGGTTGATGGTGGGATGGAAATTGTTGAAATCATGGTGGAATTCCTCAAGGGCTTCTTTTCCATGGGTCCAGATGATGAAGATGTCATCAGTGTAGCACAAGTAGAGTAGGGACATTAGGGGACGAGAGCTAAGGAAGCGTTGTTCCAAGTCAGCCATAAAAATGTTAGCATACTGTGAGTTGAGTACCTCTCTCCCTTCAGCTCCTCTGAAAATTCCAGCCTAAAAGACCGTATAAAACTCTTCCCACACCAAAAGGTCCTGGGCATCCATCTAGTGGTTAACACCGTTAGCAGTTACCTGTGTTCAGGGGTGTGCATTAAAGTACATGTATGTTGTGATACAGCATGGCCAGAGGGCAGCAGCAGAGTGGTTTTTTTGGGTTTTTTTTTTTTTTGAGGCAGAAAAGAATTTATTTGTGTAACACTTACAAGGAATCACCAAAAAGGATAAAGCAAAACTATGCAACAAAACAAAAGCAAACACAAGGTATAACACAGCAGCCTTCAGGAGGGAGAAGTGTTCAGGCTAGCCTGGGCCCAGAGCGGGGGGGTTTCCTCAACACTCGTGGCCTTCCACCCTCCTGAGTTACCTGGTGGCCTAGAGCGGGGGGGCTTCCTCGACACTCATGGTCTTCCACCCCCTCAAGTACCTAGTGTCACGCCCAGTGTCACCAATTATCCCTCTCCTGAGAGTGCCCGACAAGATAGGCACAGCTGCGGGATGGGCGGTTTGGAGGTTGGGGGGACGTACACCCACGTGTGATAGGACCCCTCCTAGATGACAGTGATGATGGTATCCACAGCGGCAACGGCTGGGGCTGGGGTCTCTCGCTCTTCGCCTCAATCAAAGGGTCAGACGGAGGGAAACGGACGGGGTCACCGAGCAGAGAACCCCGGACAGCACCCACCGCTCCTCGAAAGTGTCAAGGGAGTCGGTGGACGCCGCCCAGAGGAACTCCGCCCGGATACGTGAATGTACTGAGGATCGGAAAACGGCTCTACAGTCGCAGGACGCTTCATTAGCCAACCTCCCCTCTCTGGTTTTATAAATGGATGTTTTAGCTCGGGCTAGGAAGAGGTTAACTAGGAGATCTCGCGATTTTGTGGGGCCACGGATGGGCAGTGTGTAGATAAAAAGGTGAGGGGAAAAGTGTAGCCAAAAGCATAATATATTTGTGAGGAGCCGGAAAAGGGGCTGCAGCCTGGCACACTCCAAATATACATGCGCCAGGGTTTCCCTCATATTGCAAAAAGGGCAAGTATCCGGGATGGGGGTAAACCATTTCAAAAACACGCCTGTGCTCACAGCTCCGTGAAGGAGCCACCAACTAATGTCCCCGATGGGCCTCAGGACCAAGCTGGCCCACCGGGGTTGCTCACCTTCCAAAGGTGGCAGGAGGTCCCGCCACTTTGTATCGGGGCGGGACACCAGGGTGTGGGCGCGAAGGGTGTGAAGCGTGAGTGTGTATAGATATTTCCGTGGCGCGATTTGGAAGCTGACCGGCTGCAGTTCATGCAGACGGCTCGCAGTGAAAGGGTGAGGGGTTTGTTGGGATCTACAGCATAGGGGCCCAATTGAAAGGTCCGGCAGGCCTGGGGTAGAGGGTGGGCGGGGTGCGCCCTCGCGCAGGGCTCGGTTGAGATAAGCCCGAGCAGCGGTTGTCAAGGCGGCCTTCACCTCCTGAAGTATGTGCCGGGGGGTACGAGGTCTGGAGAGCCCCATGCGCCGAGCGAGCGTCAGGGGATCCAGCCAGTCTCCCTGGTCGTGGTCCAGGAGGTCTCCGACTCTCGTGACTTCCGCCAGGACCAAACTCTGGCGCACTGAGCGGGACTCCACCACCTGCACATGGAGCTGGGGGTTGTGTAGCAGGGGCTCCGCGAGGAGATCTGCTCCCACGGTGGCCACCACGGAAATGGTCTTTGAAAACAGTTTCCAGGTCCGGAGGAGGTCCTGGTAGAAGACCGGCAGCCCGGAGAGGTCTCGCGGAAAACCTCTCGGACAAAGATAAAAGAGCTGCCGGTCATATCGGAGCCCTTGGAAGCGGCGCAGGAAGGCGTGCGCCAATATGCTCCACGTCCCCCACCGCCAAGCCAGAGCTCTTGACCCAGTTGACTCGGGCGGAGGAGGCTGCCAAATAGATGGCCTGGCAAGCCTCCACCCGCGCCAAGTCCCCCGGGTCCTGGACCACGAGGAGCACGTCATCGGCATACACCGACAGGACCAGCCGCAGCTCCGGCTCCCGCAGCACCAACCCCATCAACCTCCTGCGGAGGAGACAGAGGAAGGGCTCGATCACCAGAGCGTACAGCTGGCCCGAGAGGGGGCACCCCTGCCGTACTCCTCACCCGAAGCTGACCGGTTCGGTCAGGGTCCAGTTGAGCCTAACCAGACACTCCACGGAAGCGTACAGCACCTGGAGGAAACTCACAAACTGAGGTCCAAATCCAAACGCCTGCAGAGTGCCCAGGAGGTACCCATGGTCCACTCTATCGAACGCCTTCTCTTGATCAAGAGACAGGAGGGCGAACGACAGACCGTCTCTACGCCCGAGTTCCAAAAGATCTCGGACTAGAAATAGGTTGTCAAAAATGCTGCGACCTGGGACAGTATAGGTCTGGTCTGGGTGGATCACGTCTGCCATCACGGACCCTAGCCGCAGCGAGATTGCTTTCACTACGATTTTGTAGTCCGTGCTAAGGAGCGAGATGGGACGCCAGTTTCGTAAATCGTGGAGGTCCCCCTTCTTCGGCAACAAGGCGAGCACCGCTCACCTGCACGAAAGGGGGAGGACCCCACCCTGCAAAGACTCAGCCCAGACAATGGCTAGGTCTGGGCCAAGGATGTCCCAGAATGCGCGGTAGAACTCCACGATCAGCCCGTCCATGCCCGGAGATTTATTGGTGGGCATGCGACGGAGGGCTTCCGAGAACTCGGCCAGGGAGAGAGGCAGCTCTAGTCAGTCTCGGTCGCCCACGCTGACCATGGGAAGTTCCTCCCAGAGCATCCTGCAAGTGCCAGGATCGGTCAGATCCGGGGAGAAAAGGCTTATGTAGAAGTCACGGGCCCTCCCACACATCTCCACCGGATCCGTGAGGGGGGTGCTGTCTTCTGCTAGAAGGCAGGTGACGTGTTTCTTGGCCCCCCTCATTTTCTCCAGGGCGTAGAAGAAACGGGCACCGCGATCCATCTCCCGAAGGAGGCGGATGAGGGATCGAACAAAGGCACCTCGGGCCCGATGGTCCTCGAGGGCCTGGAGCTCCTCCCGCTTCTCCCGGCATGCTCCGCAGAGGAACGGGTCCTCGGGGCTGGTGGCCAGACGCCTCTCCATCTCTAAGACCTCCCGTTCCAACTGCTCTATCGCTGCATTTCTCCGTCGGCTGGTGCTCCGGGTGTAGTCACATCAGAAGAGCTTGGCGCGCACCTTCCCTAGATCCCACCATCGCTGCGCCAAGGGAAAGACACGCCACTGCTCTCGCCAGGCCAGCCAAAACTCCCGGAAGGATGTTACGAAGCCCTCATCCTCCAACAGGCTGTTGTTAAAGTGCCAATAGGCCGGCCCCAGCCTCTCTGCACGGAGGGAGGCCGTTATTGTGGCTAGATGATGGTCGGAAAATGTGGCCAGCCGAATGTTGGAGGAGTGGGCCTGTGAAAGGTGGAAACGGGAAAAATAAATATGGTCCAACCGAGAGTAGTGTGACCGATGGGCCTCCACCCGGACAAACGTGAACGTGGAAGTGTCATCTGGGTGGTGGTCACGCCAGACGTCTACTAGGGAGTGATGTTCAACTATTTCTCGGAGAATGTTCACAGCGGCCGGGCTCAGCTCGGCCCCTGAGCGGTCCTGTTCCTCGGTGCCACAAGTACTCCTTTTCTTTTTGCGAATACAGACTAACACGGCTGTTACTCTGAAACCTCCCAGGACTAAGCACTCGCAAGAATCTAGGGTGCTGAGGAAGTCAGACACCCGCTGATAGAATTGCGGCCGCTTCGGGCTCGTTGTTGGGGCATAGATGTTAACGAGGTTGACCACGAGTCCCTCCATACGGACTCGGAGATGCAGCAGGTGGCCCGGCACGGCCTCAGTGACCCCTAGCACCTCGGGCCATAGGTTGGGGGAGAACAGGGTCGCCACTCCAGCTTGTCGGATCGTGAAGTGGCTGAAGTAGACCCCGTTCCCCCCACTCCAGCCGCCAGCTGTCCTCAGCGGTCGGATCCGTATGAGTCTCCTGCAGGAAAACCACAGAGTACCCCCCTTCCCGAAAGTAAGAGAGCACCTGGGACCTGCAGAGAGGCATCCTACAGCCCCTGGTGGTCAAAGTTGCAATAATGAGGGGCGTCATGTGGAGGGCTGGGGAGGGTGGGGGTTCCTTGTTGGCGGGGGTGTTCACAGCCCCCGGCGGGTCGCGCAACAATCCGTGACCCATCCCGTAAGTGAGTAAATCGTCACAGAAGCTGCGGGCCCGCCCGTAGGCCGCAGCACCGTGCCTTCCTTTCCCTTTACCCTCCTTTATAAGGGCCCTTGTGGCCTGGATGATGTGATCAAAGTCCCCCCATAGCTGGAGAGCTAGCTGTACCCTGTTGCGGGAGCCACAGATGTCTTCTAAAAAACTGTCGCAACGCTTTTCACAGCTCATGGGTGGGGGGGTTGCGATTTCCGGGTTATTCCCTGGTGGGGCTCTTGGTGCAGCCTCATGGTCCGCTGAGGCAGGCAGGCAGTGTGCAGACCACCGACAGGGCGTCTGACAGGCTAAAGTTATTAGGTCCGTCTAAAGCCTTGGGGTAGAAGAGGATGGCGGAGGGAAAATTGCAGCTCCTAATGGGTTGCGGCAGGAAAATGCAAAGGCTGCTCCTTGGGGGGGATCTGCAAAAAACGGGAAGGAAATAACCCCAGGGGCGGCAATAGCATTGCAGGAGGAGGTGGATTGGGCAGGGACAGGGGTGGGGGTGGGGGCAGAGGCGAGGCTCAGGGCTTCGGGAGGCAAGCAGCTGAGAGGTGGTGCCTCCCGAACAGATTCGAGGGTTAAGGGGGTGTGGAGGGGGCTCCCAGTGATGCTAGGCGCAGGCTCTGTGGTGGATTTGGCAGCCATGGCCTCAGGTGGTGGACCACGTTCTGCAGGGTGCTCGCCCGGGAAGGCGGTTAGGGGGAGGGAGCATGGGGAAAGGGGGACTGGGGTAAGGTTGCCCAAATCAAGGCCAGCCGGCAGTAGGTCATTCTCTCCCTGGGTGACCGGGGTCAAACCTAGGGCCTCGATCTCCTCATACATGGAGGAAAGGTCATCTTCTGCCACCCCGGGGGGCTCCCCTCTGGCGCCCGCTATGACAATCGCTTCAGGGTTCGCGGGGGGTTCGGGTGATATTCGGGCAGAAGGGGCTTCCTCAGGGGTCTCGGAGGGGAGGGTCTCCCGTGGAGGGGAGATTCTACCTTCCAGTGCCATTTTGTCTTCCCCTCCTGACACCGGCGGATGGATCTCACTCGTGGGCATAGCAGAAGGCTCAGTGTCAGTGCCCCCCTTCCTGGTCTTCTGGGGGACCTCCGCATCGGATGGGTGCAGCGGAGCTCAAGCCTTCCGCTTGCCTCGCTTCCCCTGGTCTAGGGTCCAGCCCTCCATAGCATCGTCTGGGGGCTGGTTAGCAGGGGTCATGTCGGGGGGCAGAGGCGATGGTTCAGTGGCTCGGGGAGGTAACGGTGAGGCAGCATGAGGGTGGGGTGGTTCTCCTTGGGGCGAGCCCTCTCCTATGCCTGGTAATATCTTTGCTGCACCCTCCTCCATAGGCTCTGCTGGATTGTTAACAGCAAGAGCGGGGCTCCCTCGCTCGTCTGGGCGTTGTAGGGGAGGTGTCTCTTGGGCCCGGGCAGGAGCAGCGGTGGATCGAGCAGGAGGAGAGGTGGTTTCAGATGTCGGGTGGCCAGGGGCGTCGGCAACGACGGAGCCGATGTCCTGCCGGGTCTCGGGGGTCCCTGCCGGGCCAAGGGGCAGTCTCTTTGGACATGCCCCACTGATCGGCAGAGGTAGCACCGGGCCGCTCCTGTGGAATAGTAGACCCGATAGTGGGCTCCCTCGTAGGGGACTAGGAAGGACCCCTCGAGCGCCTCTCCGTCACGCACCGCCGGCAGCGGTAAAAGCTGCACTTGCCGGCAGAACAAAAGGACGTGACGGAGGGCGGGGTCCTTGCAGCCCAATGGGAGAGGGCTGATGACGAAAACGGGTTTCCCCAGGGTGGAGAGAGCAGGTAACAGGGAGGCATTGGGTAGAAAAGGAGGGACGGAGGTCAGGACTAGGCGGACTCCCAGGTCTTCTAGCGGCTCCAGGGGGACAAATACCCCCCCCCCCCCACCGCCAGGCCCTTCTCCACCGCCTCTTGGGTGGCAGCCTCCGATGCTAAGAAAAAGATGACCTTCCCGTAAATTTTGGAGGCCGCCACAATGGCTGTGGGTCCTACCACCCTCGCCAACGCCTGCACGTATGTCTCCACGTGGGGCGAGGCGGGCACCAGGAGGCAATGGACGCTGTGCTTCCTGGTCATGGTGGGAAAGGGACCTTGGCCGCTATTGATGGTAGCGGAGGCGGTGGGTGGGCGAGATGACGAGGCAGCAGGCGGGCGGGGGCTGCCACCGCCCGGGCATACGCCCTGGGGGCCGGGGAAGGGACGCTCACAGAGCTGGTGGAGGGAACAGCGTGGAGGGACGCCATGGTCGATGATGAGGCCACAGCGGTGGGAGCAGCCTCTGCCATGGAGGGCTTGGTGGTTGTGGTGGGGCCCTTCCCCTTCTTCACACCCTGGTCTTTCCGGCTAACCGGGGGGGCTTTCCTAGAATCTGGGGGGGCAGTGGGCACAGCAGCGGTAATAGTCACCCCGGTGCCTCCGGCTGCCAATGCCCCAGCGGGGGCGGTGGCAGGTGTTTGGCAGCAGTGGTGGGGAGGGGGGCTTAGGGGTTGGGCAGGGGGGTAAGTGGGGGAGGGGCAACTGAGGTTGCTAGAGGGGCCTCACCCCTCTCATTCCCCGCCATCGTGAGCAGGGAGAGACAGGGAGACACCAGAAGGAGGAGGGGGGAGGGGGAAGCAGATTAACCACTTCTCCCGGTTGGACTGCAGGCAGGGGGGGCCAAATGGGTCGGACTGGACAGGGGAAGGAAACAGGGGTTGGGGTCAGGTAGTAGGGGCAAACTGTGGGGTGGGCAGTCCGGGGGGGGGGGAACGCGGACCCACGCACGTTTATCCAAAGAGTCTCGTTTGGTCGGCTGTTGTGTCTGGTCCGGGTGATGGAATTCAAAGCAAGCAGTTGAGGCTAGAGGCAGACGGCAAGTTGCCAGCAGGGACGGACGGCAGGGGGGCCGTGACGGTTGCAGTAGTGTGGGGGGGGCACCGATGGATCGGGGGGCAGCTTCGTGCCACACCCCCTGTGCCCCTACAAACGCAGGTAAGACACAGTCAAACTCCCCCCACACGAGAATACAGTTCAAAAGTTACTCAGTCTTACGGCCTCCTCCACAATGATTTGTAGCTTCCCTGGGCGATGTCTCTGTCAGCTGTCTTCTCTCCCGGTCTTTCTGGAGCATTCCAAAAATGCCAAGCAAAGATAAGAAGACGATTAATCGCGGATCAACAAACGAACAGCAAAACGGTTGGGTCTGGGGGCGTCCACTCCCCTCCTCCGGGGAGCGGGTCGGCAGTCCTCTCCCCCCCCCCGGGGGTTGCACCTGAAGCAATAGCAGTGTCCGAGGGCAGGCGTGGGGGGGCTGGCAGGCAAGCTGGCAGCCGACCAGCACTCGAAAGTCAGCAAAAAAAATACAGAAAAAAAAAATGAAGAAAACGCATCTGGCCCGGTTGTGGGGAGGACCTAAAGCAGGGGCAAAAAGCAAGGAAAGCCCAGGCCAGAGGGCAGCAGGAGAGTGCTAGAAGGGAGCTTAGTCCCTGTAGAGGGAAGGAAGTTTCCTAAAAATTAATTAAAGCACCTGAAGCCAATTAAAGCACCTGAAGGCAACTAAAGGACCTGAAGCCAGTCACATGAAAAAACTCACTGCTTCAATGAGACAAGAGGAGGAGTTGAAGTAGAGTAGGTTGGTGTTGGAGCAGAGAGCAGTTTGGAGGAGTTGAAGCAGAGGGGATTGGTGCTGGCGTAGAGAGTAGTTTGGAGGAGTTGAAGCAGAGCGGATTGGCGTTGGAGCAGAGAGAAGTTTGGAGGAGGTGAAGCGGAGCGGATTGGCGTTGGAGCAGAGAGAAGTTTGGAGGAGTTGAAGCAGAGTGGATTGGCGTTGGAGCAGAGAGAAGTTTGGAGGAGTTGAAGCAGAGTGGATTGGCGTTGGAGCAGAGGGCAGTTTGGAGGAGTTGAAGCAGAGTGGATTGGTGATGGAGCAGAGAGCAGGTTGGAGGAGTTGAAGCAGAGCGGATTGGCATTGGAGCACAGAGCAGTTTGGAGGAGTTGAAGCAGAGCGGATTGGCATTGGAGCAGAGGGCAGTTGGGAGGAGTTGAAGCAGAGTGGATTAGCACTGGCGTAGAGAGCAGTTTGGAGGAGTTGAAGCAGAGCGCATTCACGTTGGAGCAGAGGGCAGTTTGGAGGAGTTGAAGCGGAGCGGATTGTCGTTGGAGCACAGAGCAGTTTGGAGGAGTTGAAGCAGAGTGGATTGTCATTGGAGCACAGAGCAGTTTGGAGGAGTTGAAGCAGAGGGGATTGGCGTTGGAGCACAGAGCAGTTTGGAGGAGTTGAAGCTGAGTGGATTGGCACTGGCGTAGAGAGCCGTTTGGAGGAGTTGAAGAAGAGCGGATTGGTGTTGGAGCACAGAGCAGTTTGGAGGGAAGCAGAGTGGATTGGCATTGGAGCAAAGAGCGGTTTGGAGGAGTTGAAGCAGAGTGGATTGGTGTTGGAGCAGAGAGTAGTTTGGAGGGAAGCAGAGGAGAGTTTGGAGAAGTGCTGTGGTGGCCTAAGAAGACCAAGACCCTCGGTAAAGAGACACCTGGTTTGTGCAGAGGGACGGCAGGAAGCCCCACACGCTGAAGGGCAGGAGAGGGAAGTAGCCCAGTGGAAGGAACCGCCAGTTCTAGTGGTTTGCTGCTAACCCTAGGGCCCCTGGGCTGGGACCCGGAGTAGAGGGCAGGCCCGGGTCCCTCCCTCTTCACTCCCCTCCTCTAGGACACTAGTGGGGCAGTTAATACCCCAGTTCAGGGGCAAGAAACGGTGCCCTGAATGCCCCCCACAAGAAGAGAAAGTGTGAGACCCATCATCGTAGTGCCGGCAATTTGCCCAAATGTATTTATGTGAACATACGTGGGCCGGATCCTTAGCTGGTGTAAACTGGAGTAGCCCCATTGGAGTCAAAGGAGCATATCCCCAATGGGTGTAAATTGGTCATAGCCTCCCTGTGTCAATGGGGCAAATGCCCAGCTGATGTGGATCAGCATAGTTTATCCAGGGAAAGCAGCTATACTGTGAACAGGGGTGGCAGGAAGCCAGGCTGTGGGTTTCTGTGCAGCTGGCACTTGGGTTCCCCTCACTGTGTCTCTCACGGTGCAGTAGTAGATGCCGGCATTGCTCAGGCTGGCTCCGTCTTGGGGAGGTTGGTGGAGCGGGCGGCCTTGTCCACAGCCATGGTGAATTCTCCAGCGGTGGAGGAGCCGTCATACCCAATCCCTAGAAAGCTCGGCAGCTCCCAGCCCTGCTGGGGCTGTTTGTACCAAGACATCGAATTATGGGAGGTGGCGTTTTGGCTGCATGGGATCAAGATCCTTTCTCCTTCCACTCATGTGATCTGGGGGAGCTGAAAAACCTGGGCCAGGGCCCATCTCGGAGTCACTACAGGAAGAGAGGCAGGAAGTGAGAGAGGAATAACTGGTCACAGCCTGAGAAACTCAACTTTCAAATCCAGGCTGGAGACACAGGGAAATAGCTGGAAAATCCTACTCACCAAGGATGGAAAGCAGAACTGAGAGTGTCCTCATGGTGGGACGAAAACATCTTTTGCCTTCTCCCACAACCTTCAGGATCAAACCTCTCTGTCTCCACACCCACACCTCTTGCTTGCTGTCCTTGCCGCCATCTGCACATCTCTGTCAATCGGACTCTCTGTGTCACTGTCTTCCTCTGACACCTGCCAGCCAGCCCCTTTGACACAACAGTCAAACTTCCTGTTTCACACCCATGCAAACCACATGCCCACACAACACAGACACACACACACACAACACAAACAGTACACACGCCCACACAAAACAGACATGCCCACACAACACAGATGGTACAAGCTCACACAACACAGGAGGTAAACACACAGACTCCACACACCCTGAGGGGCTGTCCACACTAGGATAAAAGGTGTATTTTTAATACATGGTAGCTGCCCATCTCTAATATCTGTCAGTCTCTATCACCTCTCACTGGCTGGCTCTAGCATCTCTCTGTGTCTCGCTCTCTCCCCCATCTCTTTGTTCTCTCTGACTGCTCAGTGCAGGCACAGATCCAGAGCCCGCCCACCCCGTTTTGTGCAGAGACCCACGCTGCCTTCCCTCAGTGCATAGAGATATACAGCACTGTCCTGTAGAGTCACCTCCCAGATTACCAGGGGGGCCGTATAATTGCCCACGTGCAACTCAGCAAAGACTTGCCCGAGTTCCTTTCTGAGCTGGGATTTGTCCAGCTGAATTAGCATCTGCGGGGGGTGGTGTGTGAGCTGCCGGTACCAGAAGAGATACGGAAAACTACCACTGGTGGAAAAATTATAGCTCAGAGTTACACGGCGCCCAGCTGGGACTGTCAGGGCAGGAGGGGACTGGAAGACAGAACCTTCTGACCATGGCCTGCAAAGATAAGGAGTCATTGTTACACTGCTTTCCTGTGTCTCCGGCTAGCCATCCCCATGCTCACCCTCACCTACCTGTCTACCTATCCCTCCAGGTCCACTTTATATCCATCCATCCATCCATCCCAGGCACACCCTCACCTATCTATCCATCTCTCCTTCTACAGAATGTAGCCTGCCTACCCATTTACTCTCTCTCCATTCTTCCTTCTTCAATATCTCATCTAGCTGGCTATCCATCTGTCAATCTATTTGCTCTTCCTTGGACAGTGTCTTATCCATCGTTCTCTCTCACCCTGTACAATCTCTCTCTCTCTAGCACAGAACCAGGCAGACTTTTATTCCTCTTTTTATTCCCGTCTCTCCATCCGCATCCCTGTCTCTCTGCCCTGCCACGTCTGCCGCCCAAGCGCCGCTGGTGCAAATGGCCCAGTTACCCGCTCTGCCACGGGCTCAGGACACTGGGCACTTTCCCCTCTGACTCCAGCGGGGCTCTTGGTCGCTCAGATTCCCCCTGTGGTGAAAGTCGCCCCTCACCGGGCTTTGCATGCCCCACCAGGACTGCCTGCCAAAGCAAGACCATGTTGCTCTTTCCCCGCCTCATGGAGCTGAGTCGTGGCTGAGGGTGAGCCCTGTCTTAAAACTGCTATGGCTCTCTAGGCCTTGAGGTTTGCTTCTTTGCATCGTCCTTTCTCCTCCCCCTTCTAGTTCAAATCAGCAAGGAGCGCGAGCCCCACAAGCCCACACCTGGAACCCGGCACTCTGTAACGGGGCGTCTGTTACAGGGAGAGGGTAACACTAGGATTCAGGAGACTCAGTTCCTTCCTCTGCCATTGACTCTTTGTGCCCTTGGGTAAGTCACTCAGCGTGAGATTTGCAAAGGGATTGGGGTGCCCAAGGGAGCAGGAAAGAACCTGGAGGGATTTTCAAAAGCACCTGTGCAAATTAGGTTCCTAACTCCCTTTGAAATCAATAGGAGTTAGGTGCACAAGGCTTCTGAAAAGACCACTCGGTGCCAATCAGCCTCTTCAGGTGCCTAACTACCTTTGACAATCTGGCCTTTAGTCTCCACAGGCTAGATTATTAAAGAGATTTAGGCACCTAAAAGTACCTAGTGGGGTTGTCAAAAGGGCCTAGGTGTCCAACTCCTTTCACAGACAGTGGGAGTTAGGCACTAGGGGCATTTGAAAATCTCACTCTGTGCCTCCATACCTTTAAAAATCTGGCCCTCTGCCTCATCTCCCCAGCAGTGAAAGGGGGATCTAGCCCTTCTCTGCCTCACTGGGGGATGTGAGTCTAAGGCTATTAATGCTTGGAAGCTGTGGGAACTACGTGCTACCTAAAATGGTGGTGGGGGTGGTTTGAGGAGGAGGATGGTGCTGTGGAATAGGCTCCCAGCCCATCTCTTTTACCCCTGTTCTACACACAGATTTTGTAGATGGAACTTTGTCATTGGGTGGGTGAGTTCTTCACAATCTAGTTATCCCAGAAACTTTCTGAATGCGGAGGAGGTTCCGCTGGGAAAAAGGGGCCTTGTCCTGGTGCCGTTGATTCTCCTCACCATTCAGCAATAGCTATGCCAAGATAAGCCCCTCTGTGCTGGTATCACTGTGTCCGCACTGGGGCGGTTGTACCACTTGCCATTAGACCAGACTGGCTCAAGCACTACAATTCATCTGGCTCCCCAGCATCTGAGCACCCCAAAATCCGCAATGTATTGAGCCTCACAATGCCCCAGTGAAGCAGGGCAGGGAAGTACGGCACTTCCGTACAGGTCAGTACCCCGTACACCACTTTCCAGGCCTCGTCGTAAATGTCCCAGGCTCTGTGGCTGACAGTGCTCCCTTGGGAAGGATGGTCCAGGGGTCAGCGTGCCAGCCTGGGGCTTGGGGAATCTCGATTCCATTGCCTCCTCCTCCACTGACTTCATGTGTCACCTTGCGTACATCATTTAGATTCAGATGTTTCCAGGTGTTTAGGTGCCTCCAGAGGCAGATAGGTACTGAGTGGGCATTTGAAAAGCACAGAGATGCCCAACTCCCATTGGACCTAGGCACTTCTGAAAATCCTTTTAGGTGCCTAAATACCTTTACAAACCTGGCGCTGTATGCCTCAGTTCCCACCTGTCAAAGTAGAATCATAGAATCATAGAATCATAGAATATAAGGGTTGGAAGGGACCCCAGAAGGTCATCTAGTCCAACCCCCTGCTCGAAGCAGGACCGATTTAACTGGGAATTGGTCCTCTGTGTGGTGGATATACACCAGTGTAACGGAGAGCAGAATTTGGCCCATAACATAGTTATATTAGCATACATCACCAGAGCACTAGCAGAGAGACAATGGAGGTGGAGCATTAACATTGAGAATGGGGTGGAGAGTAAAGGTAATCTAGGCGTGGCCCAATGCCTCAACAAATACTTTGCCCGCGTTTTTAATAAGGCGAATGAAAAGCTTAGAGGTAGTGGCAGGGTGGCTAATGGGAACAAGGACATGGAGGTAGAAATTACCACATCCGAGGTGGAATTCAAACTCAGACAGCTTAATGGGACTAACTCAGGGGGCCCGGATCATCTCCATCCAAGATACTAAGGGAACTGGCACATGAAATTGCAAGGCCAATAGGAAGGATCTTTAATAAACCCATAAACTCAGGGGTGTCTGACTGGAGAATTCTCCTATGAATGGAGAATTGCTAATATAGCTCATATTTTTAAGAAATATGAATTTTTTCAGGTTTTTGCTTCAGTGGGAAAAACTGGAAAAAATCCATTTTAGGTCAAACCAAGATGAAAGTTGTTAGGATATAGATATTCAGGCCTGTCTGCAAAGGCCTGTACTTTAAAAATTTAGGGGTATTCTTATCACTTGGCTAGTTCTAGAGGTATAAAAGAAAGAATCAAAATCACTGTCTGCTGGTGTAAGGTCCTTCTCTTACTGTGACAGTCTGAGGCCCTGTTCTTAGGCTAAGGCCTTTGGCTAAGCAGCAGAGGCAGCCATAAGCTGGGAAGCGAACAGTCACATCCTCACATTCCAAACTAGTCACATTGAAATAAGGTGCTATTGGGCTGTCAGGCACTATCAGGACAGGATTGTATTCCTATCACCTCCAGAGAAAGGGAAGTGCCTAGAAAATGTAAAAGGAAACTTAGTTTGATAGCATCCTGTCTGGCAAGAACTCACTTCTCAATAGCTGGGATGTGAAATCCTCACTTCTGTATTGTTTTGTCATTATAGTTCCCACTTTGCTATTGTTTGTCTGTATAATCTCTGTCTGGTTCTGTGATTGTTTCTGTCTGCTGTATAATTAATTTTGCTGGGTGTAAACTAATTAAGGTGGTGGGATATAATTGGTTAGCTAATCATGTTACAATATGTTAGGATTGGTTAGTTAAATTTCAGTAGAATGATTGGTTAAGGCATAGCTAAGAATATTACTATATAAATTAGGGGCAAACAGGAAGTAAGTTGGGATTTGAAAATAAGGAAAAAGGAACTTGTATTTAAGCTTGCTGAGAGTTCACCCCAATAAACATCGAATTGTTTGCACCTTCGGACTTCGGGTATTGTTGCTTTCTGTTCATGCGAGAAGGACCAGGGAAGTGGGAGAGTGAAGGAATAAGCTCTCTAACAAAAGTATTTTGGATTTTTCCTTTTGGCCACCAAACTGACAGATCAGTTATTCACTCCTCACTAAGCCCTGGTCTACACTAGGACTTTAGATCGAATTTAGCAGCGTTAAATCGATTTAAACCTGCACCCGTCCACACAATGAAGCCCTTTATTTCGACTTAAAGGGCTCTTAAAATCGATTTCCTTACTCCACCCCTGACAAGTGGATTAGCGCTTAAATCGACGTTGCCGGCTCGAATTTGGGGTACTGTGGACACAATTCGATGGTATTGGCCTCCGGGAGCTATCCCAGAGTGCTCCATTCTGACCGCTCTGGACAGCGCTCTCAACTCAGATGCACTGGCCAGGTAGACAGGAAAAGAACCGCAAACTTTTGAATCTCATTTCCTGTTTGGCCAGCGTGGCAAGCTGCAGGTGACCATGCAGAGCTCATCAGCAGAGGTGACCATGATGGAGTCCCAGAATCGCAAAAGAGCTCCAGCATGGACTGAACGGGAGGTACGGGATCTGATCGCTGTTTGGGGAGAGGAATCCGTGCTATCAGAACTCCGTTCCAGTTTTCGAAATGCCAAAACCTTTCTGAAAATCTCCCAGGGCATGAAGGACAGAGGCCATAACAGGGACCCGAAGCAGTGCCGCGTGAAACTGAAGGAGCTGAGGCAAGCCTACCAGAAAACCAGAGAGGCGAACGGCCGCTCTGGGTCAGAGCCCCAAACATGCCGCTTCTATGATGAGCTGCATGCCATTTTAGGGGGTTCAGCCACCACTACCCCAGCCGTGTTGTTTGACTCCTTCAATGGAGATGGAGGCAATACAGAAGTAGGTTTTGGGGACGAAGAAGATGATGATGAGGAGGTTGTAGATAGCTCACAGCAAGCAAGCGGAGAAACCGGTTTTCCCGACAGCCAGGAACTGTTTCTCACCCTAGACCTGGAGCCAGTACCCCCCGAACCCACCCAAGGCTGCCTCCTGGACTCAGCAGGTGGAGAAGGGACCTCTGGTGAGTGTACCTTTTAAAATGCTATACATGGTTTAAAAGCAAGCATGTGAAAGGATTACTTTGCCCTGGCATTTGCGGTTCTGCCTTTGCAAAAGGTTTCTGGGGAGGGCAGCCTTATTTCGTCCTTCATGGTAGGACACTTTACCACTCCAGGCCAGCAACACGTACTGGGGAATCACTGTAGAACAAAGCATTGCAGTGTATGTTTGCTGGCATTCAACCAAAATCCGTTCACGCGGTGGGAGGAGGCAAAATGCGACCTTGTAACGAAAGCACATGTGCTATGTATGTAATGTTAACTTTCAAGGTTTACCCTGAAAGAGTGTAGCCACTGTTTTATAAAATGTGTCTTTTTAAATACCGCTGTCCCTTTTTTTTTCTCCACCAGCTGCATGTGTTTCAATGATCACAGGATCTTCTCCTTCCCAGAGGCTAGTGAAGCTTAGAAAGAAAAAAAAACGCACTCGCGATGAAATGTTCTCCGAGCTCATGCTGTCCTCCCACACTGACAGAGCACAGACGAATGCGTGGAGGCAAATAATGTCAGAGTGCAGGAAAGCACAAAATGACCGGGAGGAGAGGTGGAGGGCTGAAGAGAGTAAGTGGCGGGCTGAAGAGAGTAAGTGGCGGGCTGAAGACAGGGCTGAAGCTCAAAGGTGGCGGCAGCGTGATGAGAGGAGGCAGGATTCAATGCTGAGGCTGCTGCAGGACCAAACCAGTATGCTCCAGTGTATGGTTGAGCTGCAGCAAAGGCAGCTGGAGCACAGACTGCCACTGCAGCCCCTCTGTAACCAACCGCCCTCCTCCCCAAGTTCCATAGCCTCCACACCCAGACGCCCAAGAACACGGTGGGGAGGCCTCCGGCCAACCAGCCATTCCCCCACAGAGGATTGCCCAAAAAAAAGAAGGCTGTCATTCAATAAATTTTAAAGTTGTAAACTTTTAAAGTGCTGTGCTTAAAGTGCTGTGTGGCATTTTCCTTCCCTCCTCCACCACCCCTCCTGGGATACCTTGGTAGTCATCCCCCTATTTGTGTGATGAATGAATAACGAATGCATGACTGTGAAGCAGCAATGACTTTATTGGCTCTGCAAGCAATGATTAAAGGGAGGAGGGGAGGGTGGTTAGCTTACAGGGAAGTAGAGTGAACCAAGGGGCGGGGGGGTTCATCAAGGAGAAACAAACAGAACTTTCACACTGTAGCCTGGCCAGTCATGAAACTGTTTTTCAAAGCTTCTCTGATGCGTACCGCGCCCTCCTGTGCTCTTCTAACCGCCCTGGTGTCTGGCTGCGCGTAACCAGCAGCCAGGCGATTTGCCTCAACCTCCCACCCCGCCATAAACGTCTCCCCCTTACTCTCACAGATATTGTGGAGCACACAGCAAGCAGTAATAACAGTGGGAATATTGGTTTCGCTGAGGTCTAAGCGAGTCAATAAACTGCGCCAGCGCGCCTTTAAACGTCCAAATGCACATTCTACCACCATTCTGCACTTGCTCAGCCTGTAGTTGAACAGCTCCTGACCACTGTCCAGGCTGCCTGTGTACGGCTTCATGAGCCATGGCATTAAGGGGTAGGCTGGGTCCCCAAGGATACATATAGGCATTTCAACATCCCCAACAGTTATTTTCTGGTCTGGGAATAAAGTCCCTTCCTGCAGCTTTTGAAACAGACCAGAGTTCCTGAAGATGCGAGCGTCATGTACCTTTCCTGGCCATCCCACGTTGATGTTGGTGAAACGTCCCTTGTGATCCACCAGAGCTTGCAGCACTATCGAAAAGTACCCCTTGCGGTTTATGTACTCGGCGGCTTGGTGCTCCGGTGCCAAGATAGGGATATGGGTTCCGTCTATAGCCCCACCACAGTTAGGGAATCCCATTGCAGCAAAGCCATCCACTATGACCTGCACATTTCCCAGGGTCACTACCCTTGATATCAGCAGATCTTTGATTGCGTGGGCTACTTGCATCACAGCAGCCCCCACAGTAGATTTGCCCACTCCAAATTGATTCCCAACTGACCGGTAGCTGTCTGGCGTTGCAAGCTTCCACAGGGCTATCGCCACTCGCTTCTCAACTGTGAGGGCTGCTCTCATCTTGGTATTCATGCGCTTCAGGACAGGGGAAAGCAAGTCACAAAGTTCCATGAAAGTGCCCTTACGCATGCGAAAGTTTCGTAGCCACTGGGAATCGTCCCAGACCTGCAACACTATGCGGTCCCACCAGTCTGTGCTTGTTTCCCGAGCCCAGAATCGGCGTTCCACAGCATGAACCTGCCCCATTAGCACCATGATGCATGCATTGTCAGGGCCCATGCTTTCAGAGAAATCTGTGTCCATGTCCTGATCACTCACGGGACCGCGCTGACGTCGCCTCCTCGCCCGGTATCGCGTTGCCATGTTCTGGTGCTGCATATACTGCTGAATAATGTGTGTGGTGGTTAATGTGCTCCTAATTGCCAAAGTGAGCTGAGCGGGCTCCATGCTTGCCGTGGTATGGCGTCCGCACAGAAAAAAGGCGCGGAACGATTGTCTGCCGTTGCTCTGACGGAGGGAGGGGCGACTGACGACACGGCTTACAGGGTTGGCTTCAGGGAGCTAAAATCAACAAAGGGGGTGCCTGTACATCAAGGAGTATTTCAGGCAGGACTGCACGGAGGGTTCCAATAAGAAATGGTGCACCTAAGTTATCGTTGTTATTGGAACAAGGAGGTTAGCCTGGCCTCTGATTGATACATGGCTAGATTTACCTCGCTGCACCTTCTCTGTGAGTGACTGCAGTGTGACCTAGAGGAATGAGTCCCCTAGACAGGGGAGGAGGCAAATGAGTACAAAACAAATCTGGTCTATTTCTTGTTTTGACCCACTCCATCTATCTTTTACATCTTTGGCTGGCAGCAGACGGTGCAGAAGGACTGCATGCCATCCACATCTCATGGCTGCTCGGCAGAAGATGGTACAGTACGCCTGCTAGCCATCCCCATCTCTTGCCTGCCTGGCAGAAGATGGTGCAATACGACTGCTAGCAATCCTCATCTCTTGCCTGCCTGGCAGAAGATGGTACAGTACGACTGCTAGCAGTCCGTATCGCCTGCCTGCTCACCATAAGACGGTTCAATAGGACTGACTGCAGGACTAAAGAGAATGACCTGGTCAAGTCACTCCAAATGTAGTCCCTGCGCCCATGTCTGCCCAGGCGCTCCCAGCCGACGCGGCCAGGAGCACCTCGGACACGATGAGGACGACTACCAGTCGTATTGCACCGTCTGCTGCCAGAAGGCAAGGGGTTACTGCTACTGTGCAGCAAAGCCGTACCGCGTCTGCCAGCACCCAGGAGACATAGGGTGACGGTTACCTGAGCGGGCTCCATGCTTGCTGTGGTATGGCGTCTGCACAGGTAACTCAGGAAAAAAGGCGCGAAATGATTGTCTGCCCTTGCTTTCACGGGGGGAGGGAGGGAACGGGAGGCTGACGATATGTACCCAGAACCACCCGCGACAATGTTTTAGCCCCATCAGGCATTGGGATCTCAACCCAGAATTCCAATGGGCAGCGGAGACTGCGGGAACTGTGGGATAGCTACCCACAGTGCAACGCTCCGGAAGTCGACGCTTGCCTCGGTACTGTGGAAGCGCTCCGCCGAGTTAATGCACTTAATGCACTTAGAGCATTTTCTGTGGGGACACACACACTCGAATTTATAAAACCGATTTCTAAAAAACCGACTTCTATAAATTCGACCTTATTCCGTAGTGTAGACATACCCTAACAGAGAGCAAAGATGCAAGAGTTGTCTTGTGAGGCCTTCACTGCTGTTAAGGCTACAGTAGCCTCTGGAGACCCCATGGTGCTGGGCACTGCACAGATAGACAGTCACGGGTACTTTTCCTGAAGAGCTCACAGTCTAAATAAGCAAAAAGAGGTGGTGGTGTGAAACTGAGGCACAGAGAAGAGAAGCGACTTGCCCGAGATCAGTGGCAGAATCAGGAACAGAACCCAGGTTTTCTGAGTCCCAGCCAATAGAACCAGCTGCTTCCCCATTTCACTGCTCCTCTTAACAGCCCAGGGCTAGTTTCTCCTGCTCCACCACTTCAACCACAAAGGGCCAAATCCTCAAATGGTGTAAACAGGTGTCACTCTTATTCTAGACCTGCCTGCTACTTCTCTCCACAGTATCTATCTATCTAGTTCTGGTGTTGGGGCTTGTTCCCACTATATCCGATCACTTTGAGGGAGATTTTCAAAGGCACAAAGGGGCACACAGATCCTGTTGGAATTCAATGGGAGTTAGGCACCTAACTCACTTAGGTATGTGTTTGAATCCCAGTCGTTGCCTATCTGCATCTTTAGGGGCCTGAATATCTTTGTAAACCTGGTCCCATGTCCTCTGCTTTTGAAAGAATATAGAATATCATGACTCCAGCATGTAGATATGTTAGTGGAAGCTATAGGAATGTGAAGCAGTGGCGGATTCTGTCCATGGTGCTGAATTGGGAAAGGGCTATTTGCATCTATATGGGCCAGAATGTCAAAGGTATTTAGGCACCTCAGTAATCAGATAGGTGCCTAATGCCTATTGGTTTCAATGGGAGTTAGGCACTTAGTGAAAAACACTAAGTAGCTATTTACCTCTTTAGACACCTAAATACCTTTAAAAATCTGGCCCAAGATTCTTAAGAGCAACATTATCATGAAACATATTTCTTAGTGGTAGGGGCTGAACTGCAGTTAAACAGCCTGATTCTTTATCCAGCATGGAAGCTGCCTGGTATGAGGGACGGTTAGGGTGTTAGATGTGAAGGGAAGATATTTACCTTTGTCACATGCAAGGCATTCATCAGTCCAAGCTCAGTCCAGCTCTGTCTCCCAACTAGACACTGCTGGGATACCCTGCCCAGAGGGTCTATTTCTTTTTGATCTCCATAAGGAAGCAAAATGCTGCGTGAGAACTCCTTAGAGTTTCATTTAAGGATATTTTCTTTGTATATTTTGGCATGTGATGTTGACAAAGCATTTTAACAGTTATGAAGTTTTAACTTTTTGAATCTCAATATCTACTGTCTTTAAATAATTGTTGTCTCACCCCGCAGTTGTCTGAGCCCTCCATAATTTCCTGTGACTGTGCACATTTAAATTGATAAAAACTGAAAAAAAAACCTTAAACCCCATAATTCTGTGCAACTATGAAAATTTAAATTGATAAAAATAGAAGAAACCTTAAAAATCAATATCAATATTGTCCATCAAAATTATAAAAAAATAAAAATCAAATTCTGCCAAGCTGACATAGTAAAAGACGTCAGCTGGGAATTTAATCTACCCACTTCATCTCATTTTTGAAGGAATGTTTTTGCACTCAAAGTCTTTCGGCCACCTGGTGTAAATCAGTGTTGCTCCTTCAGAGTCCAGGGAGCAGTCCTGATTTGTACCAGCTGAGAATCTGGCCCAATATGTTCACTAATTCCAAAAAAGAGAAAACATGAATCTCAGGACAACAGTTCTTTTTATTCTAATCAATCACTAATTTTAAAGTGACGGAGCCCCCACTGGTGTCAATTGTCCAAAGTTCCAGTTGAGTCAATGGGCAAATTCTCAGCTGGTGTAAATTGGCCATAATACCATCAGAGTCAATGTAACCAGCCCCACAACTGGTGTAAACAGGCCACTGCTCTGTGGTGGCAAATTCAACTCAGTTTCTTTCCCAAGATCTTTGTCCTGATAATCTCAGAAATAGATAGTTTGCATCACAGCTACATTACTCCAGTTTTTATGCAGGTGTAATTCTACTTCAATCAATGGGCCTCATTCTCATTTACATCTGAGCCCCTTTAGACACATCTGGTATCCCAAGTGACCTTAAATAAGTTGTAAATTACACTTAAACATGAAGATGAAGATGTCCAAGTTCTTCCAAACACTCACCCAAACTCACAGTGTGTCAGTTCTCCTGCACCCTCGTGGCTGGTTGGGGAGGGAAACGGGGACCCAGGGCTGCTACTTTCCAAAGCCAGGGGAAAGTTCTGCTGCTCTGCAGAGTTTGGTTGTCTCTTTTGTATTCCACAGTATCCCCTCTCAAAGTTCTGATAGGACCTTCCCTCTGGGGAGAGAAACGATTAGATAGGCAGACAGACAGACCCATGCATGGAATGGAAGGCTAGGGGGAGAGACAGAGAGACAGGGACAGAGAGAGAGGGTGCCTTTCCCAGACCTGAAGAAGAGCTCTGTGTGGCTCAAAAGCCTGTCTTTTTACCAACAGAAGTTGGCCCAATAAAAGATATTACCTCACTCACTTTGTGTCTCTAATGTTGTGGGACCAACACAGCTACAACAACACTGCAAATAGCTAGTGCAGCAAAATACCTTGTTCGCCCCTGTAGGCTCAGTCCTTTTTAGCCTTGGAGACTCAGGTTTGGGGCAAGGCGAATCCTTAGAGGTGGCACAGGGTCCTGCTACCCCTCTCCTCAGTCAGTCCCTTGGGCTTGTTTTCCTTCCCTTCTGGGGAGCGAGCGCAGCCTCCCTACTGGGAAGGTTTGGTGTCTTGCTGCAAACAGCCTACTGGCAGCTTTCCTGCTCCCCTCACTCTCCCCCTCCTACTACCCAGGGGAGGGTTTAAAAAGGTCCCAAGTAGTTGGAGTCACCTGAACCTAACTGATTCCCTAGCAACCCCTTTCCCAGCTGAACCTTATTGCCCTGTGGTTCTCTCTCCTCAGTGGATAGGGAGGGGCCTTTTAATCCCTTGGTTCTAATTACTATCCCCCCTTTTGTAGCTGTTTGTCCTGGGTTTACCACACTAGCTATCTAGATAGGTAGAAGGGGAGTCTGGGGATAGCTAGCTAGCTAGCTAGAGGGGCTGTATGGAAATAGATAGATAGATAGATAGATGTGGACGGGGATGGATGGATAGATGTGGATGGGGATGGATAGATAGATAGATGGGATGTATGGGGATAGATAGATGTGGATGGGATGATAGATAGATAGACAGATAGATGTGGATGGGGATGGATAAATAGATGGATAGATGTGGATGGTATCACACCAAAGTGGCTGGGGGACCCGGGCCTGCCCACCTATGACTGCTGGTTTCCAGTCCAAGGTGCAATTCACCCTCCATTCATTTCCCACATTTCTTTCAGGCTGCCAATCCCCACCCTGGGGGACGAGTGGGGAGGGCCCATGTTTGAGAACGACTCAGAGGATTAGCAGCAGTGAATGTCTGTACAGCAGTGAGCACAATGGGGCCCTGGCCCATGGCTAGGACTCCAGGGTGCTACCGCAATACAAACAGCACATGATGAGACTAACGAGGGTGCAGAATCAGAGGTGAGGGAATGCAGCCCCTGTATGAGCAAAGGTGCAGGAGCTCTGGCTGGGTGAGATGGAACTGGGATGGATCAGCCACTAGATGGCAGGCGAGGATCATCAATGGGGAATCTCTCACATGGCTTCCCTTTGGTTCTGAAGGCTGGAATTTCCAAGTGGGTCAAGGGAGCTAGGCACCCAACTTCCATTGAATTGAGTGCCTAAATCCCTCAGGCTCCTTTGAAAGGGCTCTGCATAAAGCCAAGTTGCCAGTTGACAAGTCGCGTCATAGGGTCTGACCCACAGCGCCCATTGCAATCACTGGATGCAGGCTGATTTACATCAGAGGACCAATTCCTCTGATGTAAATCAAATACCAGTCGGAGAACACTTCAGCCTCACTGGTCACTCAATTACAGACCTAAAAGTCACAATTATTCAACAAAAAAAAACTTCAAAAACAGACTCCAACGAGAAACTGCAGAATTGGAATTAATTTGCAATTAAAAAGGCAGAACTGGGCATGAGAAATGAGTTAAACAGATGCTCTCCATCCTAAAGGCCATTTCACAAACACATTTCCAGTGTCCAGATCCTCAGCTGCCCCAGTAAATCAATGCTGCTTTATTGACCCCGTTGGAGCCAACTGCTGTTCTTGGCGTCTAATTTGTTCTGACACAAATCTGATTTGTTCTGACACAAATCAGATGTCAAGAATTATAACATTCAAATACCAGTCGGAGAACACTTCAGCCTCACTGGTCACTCAATTACAGACCTAAAAGTCACAATTATTCAACAAAAAAAACCTTCAAAAACAGACTCCAACGAGAAACTGCAGAATTGGAATTAATTTGCAAACTGGACACCATTAAATTAGGCTTCAATAAAGACTGGGAGTGGATGGGTCATTACACAAAGTAAAAACTATTTCCCCTTGCTAATTTTTCCCCTACTGTTACTCACACCTTCTTGTCAACTGTTGGAAATGGGCCATTCTGATTATCACTACAAACGTTTTTTTCTCCTGCTAATAGTCCACCTTAATTGACTAGTCTCATCATAGTTGGTATGGCAACACCCATTGTTTCATGTTCCCTGTGTATATATATCTTCCTACTGTATTTTCCACTGCATGCATCCGATGAAGTGGGTTTTAGCCCACGAAAGCTTATGCTCAAATAAATTTGTTAGTCTCTAAGGTGCCACAAGTACTCCTCGTTCTTTTTGCTGATACAGACTAACATGGCTACCGCTCTGAAATCTGTAATATCTGTCTGTCTGCTGCCTCTGCTGGAAGGAGTGCATGTCTGTGTGAGTGATGGCTGCTATCTCCTGGCTTACGGCCCCTGAATCCCCTTCTTCCATTTCCTCTCATTATAACCGTGTCTCTCTGCTCCCTCCACACTCAGGACATGTCTACGTCAGATATACCTACATGTGAAAAAGTTTTCTGGCAGCAGACAGCTCTGAAATTGAGCAGCAAAGGCATGGGTTCCAATTGACCAAAACTGAAGCTACCAAAAAATCAGACTAGATACAAGGCAGAAAGTCTGAACAGTGAATGGAACTAAACCATTGGAGTAATTTACACAGAGACGTGGCAGATTCTCCATCACTTCTCCATCAAGGCTAGAGGACTTTCCTACAGATTCCCTCTAGCTCAAACAGGGGTTATGGTCGTAATGCAGAAATTACTGGGTGACGTTCTCTGGGCCATGTGACGGAGAAGGTTAGGTTAGACTACCATAATGGTCCCTTCTGGCCTAAAAGTCTAGGAAAAAGGATTACGTGGAAAATTTCAAACACTTCTGATTTATTTTATCAAAAAAATTCATGAAAAAAATGTCATTTTCAATGACAAGTTATCAGTGTTTTCTCTTCTCTCCTAATTTCCTCTGTTATATTATAATTTTCTCTGTTCTCTTCTGTTCTGTTCAAGTTATATCTGACTCTCATTATCGTAACTGAACTTCTTCCAGATCTGCATTAACTGACACAACTAACATCTGTCACCTGTTACTGCCCTTTGACATTTTCCTACTAAAAAATGCAGGGAATGGGGGGGAAATAGGGGGGAAATTTGGAGGAAATTTTTTTTGTAAAATTTAAAAATTCAGAAAATTAAAAAACAAAAACTGAACAAAGTTTTCTGAACAAAAGATAATTGTTCATTTAAAACTCTTTGCACAGGGAAATGCTTGAACAGCCCCTATTATTTGCAGTAGGCTGGTGCCTTACATGCCCCCGCTGAGCCCCATATGCAGGGGAGATGGGTCTGTGCCAGCAGCAGTGAGCGAAGCCTGGCTTGCTCAAGGTGCAGCATGCTTTTAACCATGAAGGTCCACAGGTCAATCCCTGGATAGCTAGCCAAGACGGTGGCCATCCCTTAGGCCCCTACAGGGCCCAGCCAAGCAAGGATAGGGGCTAGAATGCTGCCGTGCACTTCTGGAAGGTTCCTGCCCCCTAGAGCATGTGTGAGGGAGCAGGGGAAGAACTGTGACTCTGCTCAAGCAGCCCAACGGGCCTGGAACAGAGCCTGATCTATTTACCAGTCTGCACAGCTCTCCAGCTGCACACATTTCACACAGTTTTCCTGCTTTGCACGTTTTGCACTGCTGTCCTGTTACAAACATTTTCCACATCTCTTCTCTTGCACGCATTTTCAAAAGTTCTCTTGTGGCATGGATTTTTGCATGGCTTTCCCATCGCATGTGCTCTTCAGGGCTCCCCTTTGCATGCGTTGTGCAGGGCTCTCTTGTTACATATATTTTTGTTCTTCTCTCCTCTTGAACAGATTTTAAAGCTGGAGTCGGGGGCAGAGTCTTGAGTCTCCCAGAATCAGGGGGAGCCCAGGGAGACCACAGGAGTCAGGGCAGCATAAGAAATCCCTGGGAGTCAGGGCAGCCAGATGCTCCATTTCATCTTTAAAAAAAGTAAAACGGAAACAGTTTGATTTTTCCAAAATGTAAAATTTCACAATTTCATTTCTGCAGGAAATTTTGAATTTTCAAGTTTTTATTCCAAATCAGAAGGAGAACATTTTTTTTAAACCCTGGAATTTTCCTGTGGGACAGAAATTCCCAAGCTGTGAGCAGCTCGACAGGGGTTGCGGGTTCTCCTCTTGAGTGTGCATTTTGCACATTTTTCCCGGCTCTCCTCTTGCACAGGGCTCCAGAATGTTGGCACCAAATACCTGCCATCACTTCTTGCAACATGTACCCCTCAGCTACCCACCTGCCTCTCCCACCATGTCCATTCTTTCAGGGGCAATACACCCAAGACAGAACATGGTGGCATGGAATGAGAGCAGAGAGAATCAGTTCGTCCTTTCTGGCCTAAGCACCAACCATGCCCTGGAGCTGGTCCTGTTCGGCTTCTTCGCAGTCATCTACATGTTGATCCTGCAGGAGAACACGCTTATCATCTTCACCATCGCCTATGACCAATGCCTGCCCACCCCCATGTACTTTTTCCTCAGCAACCTCTCTTTCATCGACGTCTGCCACTCCTCAGTGGTGATGCCCAAGATGCTGGCTGACCTCCTAGTGGAGAGAAAGACCATCTCCTTTGGTGAATGCATTGCCCAGATGTTCTTCCTCCACCTCTTCACCTGCACTGAGATCCTCCTCCTCACCGCCATGGCCTACGACCGCTAGGCAGCCATCTGCAACCCCATGCACTAGGGCACCATCATGAGCCGCAGATTCTACCTGAAGCTGGCAGTGGCTGGGTGGGCTGGTTCACTCCATGACCCTGACTGCCTTGACCCTTAACCTCCCGTACTGTGGCCCCAATGCCATTGACAACTTCTTCTGCGACGTCCCGTTGGTCCTCCAGCTGGCCTGCACTGACACCTATGTCTTTGAGCTGCTCATCGTCTCCAACTCGGGGCTCCAACTCCGTGGCCTGCTTTGTGGTGCTGGTGGTATCCTACACAGTCATCCTCATCTCCCTGAGGAACCATTTCTCCGAGGGGCGTCACTAAGCACTCTCCACCTGCAACACCCACCTGACGGTGGTGACGCTCTTCCTGGGCCACTGCATCTTCATCTACCTCAGGCCAGCCAAGAGCCTGGCCGTAGGCAAGGTGGTCTCGGTGTTCCTCATGGCCGCCACCCCGCTGCTTAACTCCGTCATCAACACCCTGAAGAACGAGGACATGCAGCAGGCACTGCACAAGCTGCAGGCGAGGCAGGTCAATTCCGGAGACAAATGACCCTGAGTTCCAAGGAATCGTTTTTGGGGCAGTTCTCTGGCCTATGTCACACAGGAGGCCAGAATAGATGATCACAGTGGTTTCTTCTGGCCTTTGTATCTATGACTCTATGAATATTTATCACTTCTCCACCACCCATTACTGTTTTTATCTGGGTATCTGTCCATCTTTAGGGATTTCTTCTCTGCCGTGATCACTCATGGTGTAACTTGAGTATCGCCCCCAACCCAGCTCCCATACACACAGTCATAAATATAAAGGGAAGGGTAAACCCCTTTGAAATCCCTCCTGGCCAGGGGAAAGCTCCTCTCACCTGTAAAGGGTTAAGAAGCTAAAGGTAACCTCGCTGGCACCTGACCAAAATGACCAATGAGGAGACAAGATACTTTCAAAAGCTGGGAGGAGGGAGAGAAACAAAGGGTCTGTGTCTGTCTGTATGCTGGGTCTTTGCCGGGGATAGACCAGGAATGGAATCTTAGAACTTTTAGTAAGTAATCTAGCTAGGTATGTGTTAGATTATGATTTCTTTAAATGGCTGAGAAAAGAATTGTGCTGAATAGAATAACTATTTCTGTCTGTATCTTTTTTGTAACTTAAGGTTTTGCCTAGAGGGGTTCTCTATGTTTTTGAATCTAATTACCCTGTAAGATATCTACCATCCTGATTTTACAGGGGGGATTTCTTTATTTCTATTTACTTCTATTTTTTATTAAAAGTCTTCTTGTAAAAAACTGAATGCTTTTTCATTGTTCTCAGATCCAAGGGTTCGGGTCTGTAGTCACCTAGGCAAATTGGTGAGGCTTTTTACCAAACCTTGTCCAGGAAGTGGGGTGCAAGGTTTTGGGAAGTATTTTGGGGGGAAGGACGCGTCCAAACAGCTCTTCCCCAGTAACCAGTATTAGTTTGGTGGTGGTAGCGGCCAGTCCAAGGACAACGGGTGGAATATTTTGTACCTTGGGGAAGTTTTGACCTAAGCTGGTAAAGATAAGCTTAGGAGGTTTTTCATGCAGGTCCCCACATCTGTACCCTAGAGTTCAGAGTGGGGGAGGAACCTTGACACACACTCACCAATTTCTAGCTCAAGTTAAGTGGTGGTTTATGGTCAAGCTAACTGGCCCATTGGGGGATGGGGAGATGGGGGTTAAGCTTGAGTGCTGCTTACCAGAGCTAACAGAATAAATTATTTTTTGATTCTCTGGCAGTCCCAAAAAATTATGTAGGGGGGAAGGGGAGGATAATTTTGGATAGAATGAAATGTCTCCTTCAATCTGAAACTGAATTTTTGTTTCATTTTTTTAACTTTAAAAAAAAACTTAATAAAATCAAAGTAAACTTTGACACACAAAATTATCTCACATCAAAAAATCAAAACATTTTATTTTTAAAGTGTCAAAATGAAACATTTTTATATTTTCAGAATGTTTTTTCCCTATCAGAACAATTCAGCAAAATAAACACGAATGTATGGTGAATGTTCATGGTGGAGTTCACGGCAGATAGGTCCATCAAAGGCTATTAGCCAAGATGGCTAAGCCTGAGACTGCCAGATGCTGGGACTGGACAACAGAGAATGGATCACCTAATAATTGCCCTGTTCTGTTCATTCCTCCTGAAGCACCTGGTACTGGCCACTGTCTGAAGACAGGCTACTGGGCTAGATGGGCCTTTGGTCTGACCCAGTCTGGCAGTTCTTATTGTTAGGATATAGATATTCAGGCCTGTCTGCAAAGGCCTGTACTTTAAGAATTTAGGTGTATTCTTATCACTTGGCAAGTTAGAGGTATAAAAGAAAGAATCCAAATCACTGTCTGCCAGTGTAAGGTCTTTCTCTTACTGTGACAGTCTGAGGCCCTGTTCTTAGGCTAAGGCTTTTGGCTAAGCAACAGAGGCAGCCATAAGCTGGGAAGCGACCGGTCACATCCTCACATTCCAAAGTAGTCACATTGAAAGAAGGTGCTATTGGGCTGTTAGGAATACAATCCTGTCCTGATAGTGCCTATCACCTCCAGAGAAAGGGAAGTGCCTAGAAGATGTAAAAGGAAATTGAGGTTGATAGTTTTCTGTCTGATAAGAACTCCCTTATCAATAGACACAGCTGGGAAACTCTTATGTCTTTATAGCTGTAGTTGTGAAATCCCCACTTCTGTATTGTTTTGTCATTATAGTTCCCACTTTGCTGTTTATTGGCATGGTCTCTGTCTGGTTCTGTGATTGTTTCTGTCTGCTGTTAATTTTGCTGGGTGTAAACTAATTAAGGTGGTGGGATATAATTGGTTAGCTAATCATGTTACAGTATGTTAGAATTGGTTAGTTAAATTTCAGTAGAATGATTGGTTAAGGTATAGCAAAGAATATTACTATATAAATTAGGGGCAAACAGGAAGTAAGTTGGGATTTGAAAATAAGGAAAAAGGAACTTGTATTTAAGCTTGCTGGAAGTTCACCCCGATAAACATTGAATTGTTTGCACCTTCGGACTTCAGGTATTGTTGCTCTCTGTCCATGCGAGAAGGACCAGGGAAGTGGGAGAGTGAAGGAATAAGCTCTCTAACACTTATGTTTCCTATTCTTATGTGTGAAATGTTTCCATCAATCCAAATCTGCATTGTTCAGCAAAAATATTCAGGTGCTAGCCTGTCTCTGCCTGTTATTACAAGAAATATTTAGCCACTGGAGCTCAATACCTCATGGTACCACTGAGCATTCGCAATGGAGCAAGTAAAACATTCTCCACCTGAACATTTTCTGTCAAAAAGGGACATTTTGTTGAATTTGAAATTTTCTATGGGAATGTGTCTATTTTGATGGGCAGGAGCAGGGAGGAGAAAGCATTTTGAGAAAGTCAAAATATTTCATTCTGACCTTGTCGGAATGAAACCTTTTGATGTTTCATTTTATTTCAAAATTTACTTCATTGTACATTACAGTATGAATTACAATTTACAATATTTTTTAAAACTGAAATCAGAACAGAACATTTTTATTGACCTGAAAGTGGGAAAGCTTGAACTTTTGTTGTTTTTCGTTCTGATTTCAGAACGAAAACAAATTTCAAAATGTCCAGTTTTCCCGTGGCATGGAAATCCTGAGTATTGCCCAGCTCCACTGAGCAGGGCTTCATACAGTGCCACGTTGATATCATTATCCCTTTTGACATAGCAGCTAGTCCAAGTTTGGGGAGCTGGGGGTGTTCCGGTTGGGAGTCAGGGCAGCATAAGAAATCCCTGGGAGTCAGGGCATCCAGATGCCAGGGAAATCAACAAGGGAGTCTGGTATTTTCGCTGATGGACTCGTGTTTATTGACAAGGAATGTACATTCCTGCTTCTCCAGTCACAGGAGAGAAGCAAAAAACAGGGATAGCTTCTTTGCTCCTGACACCAAACTCTTTCAACCAGCTGGTTCAGGCTGCATAGTTGGCTCTCCTTCTCTCTTGCTGCTGTCCCTTTCTAGCCTTGTGTCCCTTTGCTTGTGTTGTACCACAGACCTACAACGACAAATCCCTTTGGTGCTCTCTGCTCTCTGCTGGGTGGGCTCAAATACCCCATTTGTCTTCAGTGGGTTGGTTTAGCTGTCTCTTAAGGCTCATCTAATTTGTTCCGACCTCCGCCTCTGGTTTAACACATCTCACTTAACAAGATAGCTAAGGAGAACATCCAGAGTTGCATTAGGTAGTTTGGAAGGGTCATTAACTCTCCAGGTTCTGAGCATAAACCCAACACTAACAGACAGAGGATAGGGGAAACTTTCCTCTAGGCGGTTTCCATCGCTGGTACCGGGCACTGTCAAGACAGAAATCTGGGCTGAATGGGCCCCAGTCTGATCTGGTCTGGCCATTCCTAAGTTGATGAGTCTAAACCCTAGGTGCATGAATGAGTGGGTAACTTAGAGCAGCTGGGAATCTGTCCCATTGACTCTAATGGAGCTATGGGTGATTTACACTACCTGGGGACCTGGTCCCCATTGACTCCACTGGAGTTATGGCCAATTTGCACCAGTGTGGAATCTGGCCCCACTGACTCCAGTGGCATTATGCCTGACTTACACCTATTGGGGATCTGGCCCCTTATCTCTGGTCCATGCCATTGCAAAGTCTCCAGCACAAGTCTGCATCCTTCTAATCAATTCCTCGGGGTCCCGTTACAAGTTTTCGAAGGAAGTCCAGCTGGGCTGATGCCGCCTCCGGAACGAGTTGTTCAGGATCTAATTAAAAGTAGCAGCAGGAGTGTGATGAGGCACATGGAAGAGACAGAAGCAGAATCAGCTCTCAGGAAAGACTGCACCAGCCTGCTGGCGTAAGAAGTGACACAACTGTCCCAGCGCGTCACATTTGGGCTGTTCCACTGTCCAACTCTCCCTGCATTCCCACCAATCATCAATGGACTGGAGTGACCCCTAGGGAACTAGTAATGTCCCACCTGCCCATAAACTCATCACCTATTCGAGCTTCTCACCCCCACCCAGACAAAGCCCCCAAAACTTGGGGTTGAGGGTGAAATCTAAGAGGTCAAGCAAGGGCTGGGAGCCAGGACTCCTGGGTTCTATCCTCAGCTCTGGGTGGGGAGTGGGGTCTAGTGGGTTAGAGCAGTGGTTCTCAACCAGGGGTACGGATATCTCATGGAAGACCTCTGCATTCCCCCAGGAGGGGTTAGAAGGGGGTACACAGAGGTCTTCCAGGAGGTCCATCAACTCATCTAGATATTGGCCTAGTTTTACAACAGGCTACAGAAAAAGCACTAGCAAAACCAGTACAAACTAAAATTTCAAACAGACAATGTCTTGCTTATGCTGCTCTAAACACACCATACAGTGAAATGTCAATACAATATTTCTATTCCAGTTGATTTATTTTATAATGATATGGTACAAATGAGAAAGTCAGCCATTGTTCAGTATGAATGTGTTGTGACATGTCTGTATTTTTAGGTCTGATTTTGTAAGCAAGTCGTTTTTAAGTGAGGTGAAACTTGGCAGTACGCAAGACAAATCAGACTCCTGAAAGGGGAACAGTCATCTGGAAAGGTTGAGAACCACTGGGATAGAGCAGCAGGGCTGGGCGATAGGACTCCCAGGTCCTATTGCAAAATATTCCACCGAGTGACATTGGTAAACTCAGACATCTATGGTCACATGTGACTAGTTCTGAGACTCCACTCACTCAGCTCTGCTGGTGCCCCTCTATCCCAACCCACAGCCTCCCTGCACTCCCCACACCCTCCAGCTCCGTTAGTGTCCCTCAATCCCAACCCATAGTCCCCTGCTAGGCCAGCCCTGGGCTCCCCACGTGCTCTATTGAGCAGCACCTGACCTAATGGTGTGACAGATTTCAAAGTAAAATCTCTTCTAACTCCTGGTGAAATATGGCAGGGAACAGAGAATGCGCGGAGGAGAATTCCACAGCTGGAGTTTCCTGGCGCTTCTGGCTCCACAGAACTTTAAAGAAGAAGTACAGAGAAAAAAGGACTCTTGCAAAGTAACTTTAATCGTGTGAGCTTGGGCCTTTGGATCAGTTAAGCCCAGGGATAATATCAGCCGATAGCATGTGCTCAGTGCATCGGACTCTGTGTCCAGGACCCAGGAGAGCTTTCCTTCCCTTCCTTCCCTTCCTGCTTTGTTGTTACGTTCCCTTGGACTTACATCCGCTCAGCTTTATTGTTGTTGGTAACCACAGTAAAGAAAAAATATGTTAATGTTTGTGTATTTGTGTGTGTGTGTTTTTGTGTGTCTTCCAATCCATCCCGCTGGACCCCATTTCCTCATGCACTGGTCCATTCCTACCTTGGAGGGTTCTCCTCCATATGGACCCCATCTGTCTGGACATTACCCTATTTCCCCCGGGAGAAGACCTGTCTCTCCCTCAGTGCCCCTTCACCTCCTGGTTCCTCAGGGTGTAGATCACCGGGCTGAGCTCACCACTGTGTAGAAAACTGACACAACCTTGTCCAGCGAAAAGCTGGTGGCAGGGTGGATGTAGATGAAGATGCAGGGCCCAAAGAACAACCCCACCACCGCCAAGTGGGAAGCGCAGGTGGAGAGCGCTTTGTGCCGCCCTTCAGCACTCTGGCTCCACAGAGAGACCAGGATCGCCAGGTGAGAGAGATCATGCTGCTGTTCGAGACGATCATCACCCCCTCAGGTAGGTGTCAGTGCAGGCCAGCTTGATGACAGGCGGCACGTCGCAGAAGAAGCTATTGATGATGTTGGAGCCACAGTAGGGCAGCCGGACGGTGAGCACTGTCTGCACCAGGGAGTGGACAGTGGCTCCAGACCACAGCCCCCCACCAGGCCAGGTGCAGGCTCACATGCTCATGAGCGTGGGGTACTGCAGCGGGTGACAGATGGCCACGTAGCAGTCGTAGGCCATGACAGTCAGGAGGAAGATCTCGGCGCAGGTGCAGAGGTGAAGGAAGAAAAGCTGGGCCACGCAGCCCCCGAAGGAGATGGTCTTCTCCACGGAGAGGAGATCAGCCAGCATCTTGGGGGCCGAGACCAAGGCGTGGCAGAGGTCAATGAAGGAGAGGTTTGCCAGGAAACAGTACATGGGGGTATGGAGGCGCCAGTCTTTGGACACCATCACCATGATGAGGACCACCCCCACCAGGATGAGCAGGTAAGTGACGGAGAAGAGGGCAAAGAGGGCCAGCGGCAGCTCCCGGCTCTCAGAGAGGCTGAGCAATACAAAGTGCATCACCATGGTGACATTCTCCCCATCCATGCAGCAGGCTCTGCAGGGGAGATCCACGCACTGTACCAGGCAGGGAATCACGGGGACATGTGCCGAGCAGAGCTCTTCGCTGGGATCTTGGGGCAAGATGTTCAGAGCCTGGGCACGGGGGAGGTTCAAAGCCAGCTAAGGGATCTGGGCACTCAAAATGAGTGGATGGAGGCATCTGATTCCCTGGGGGGGATTTGAAACACTTGCTGTACAGACGTTTTTTTTAAAAAGAGAGTGCCCAACTCCCATTGACGTTTGCAGTGCCTCACTCCCTTGGGCTCCCTTGGAAATCACAGCCTGCGTGTGGAGGAGAAAGAAAGAAAGAAACCATTAGCCAGATAAAACTGTTGTGGACACTGATGTATGGTTAATAGCAAGGATCTCTACACACAGTCATTAGACCCAACAACCCAGTCCACACACAAGACAACCAATAAATCATTGTACATAAGCCATTCGCACAGAGACACACACCTCTACCCTCCACACCGTGGGCTCAGAATAGAGCCTCAAGTATGTCCGTGTCTTTCCACCTTACAAAGAGAGAGAAGGGGAAGTGCTGGGTCTATTCAGCTTGCTGACGAGAAGGTTAAGAGGTTTATAGATTCACAGATCAGTTTCCAAGGCCAGAAAGAGCCACTGTGATCATCTCATCTGACCTCCTGTATAACACAGGCCACAGAATTTCCCCAGAATAATTCCTGGAGCGGATCTTTCAGAAAAACATACAGTCTCAATTTTAAAATTGCTGCTGATGAAGAATCTACCATGATCCTTGGTAAATTGTTCCAATGGTTAATCATCGTCATTGTTCAAAACTTATGCCTTATTTCCGGTCTGAATTTGTCCATCTTCAACTTCTAGCCATTGGATCATGTTAGGTGTTCCTCAGCTAGACTGAAGAGCCCACTATTAAACAGATGTTCCCCGTGTACGTGCTTATAGACTGTAACTTTCTCTTTGCTCAGCTAAATAGATTGAGCTGCTTGAGTCGCTCACAATAGGGCAGGTTTTCTCACCCTTTAATCATTCTCGTGGCTCTTCTCCGGCCCCCTCCACTTTATCAACATCCTTTTGAATTGCGGGCACCAGAACGGGACACAGGATGCCAGCCGCTGTAGCATCAGCGCCAAATACAGAGGCAAAACAGCCTCTCTGCTCCTGCTCAGGATTCCCCTCTCCATGCACCCCGGGATCACATCAGCCCTTTTGGCCACAGTGCTGCGCTGGGAACTCCTGTTCAGCTGATTATCCACCATGGCACCCAAATCTTTTTCAGGGTCCTGCTTCCCAGGACAGAGTCCCCCATCCTGTATGTTTGGCCCACATTCTTTGTTCCTAGGTGTAGACATTTACATGTGGGTGACTTGATCCCAGTCTATAAACACCTGCTTGGTGAAGAGATCTCTGATAACAGAGGGTGCTTTCCTTTAGCAGCCAAAGGCAGCACTAGATCCAGTGGCTGTGGGCTGAAAAGCTAGACTGATTCAGACAGGAACTGTGGTTACAAAAAGTTAACAGGCCATTGAGACAATTTACCAAAAGACACGGTGGATTTTCCACCCCTGGAATCTGTAAACCAATAAGGGACAACTTTCTTGAGGATTCACTCCAATCCAACACTGAGTTACTGGACTCGACTCGGGAATCCCAGGGGTGAAATTCTCTGGTCTAAGCTATGCAGGAGGTTAAACTGGGTGATCAAAATGGCCTCTTTAACCCTTAAAATCCATGAATCTATCCTCCAGGGCAGAATTAGATTTTTTATAATTTCAACAGATAATATCCATGTTCTATTTTTAAACATTTGTTTCTATTTTTATCTATTTAAATGTTCATAGTTGTGGGAAATTATGGAGGTGTCAGACAATAATTATTTAACGCTGTGCTATAAAAAGTTAAAGCTTTATAACCCTTAACATAAATTGTCAACATCACATGTCAAAATATACAAAGTAAATCTCCTTCAACTAAACTCTAATAAGTGCTCAAGCAACATCTTTCTTACTTTGCCTAGCTAAATTTTGATTATTTATCGATGGAGATATTTTTGTCAGTTTATGTGTACGATTAAATCAGTGTTCACCAATATTTACTGACAAAAAACTAACCCTTCCAAGAGCTTTATAACACGAGTGCTCAGTTACTGGGTTCAGTAATGGACGGGGGGAATTCACTCCACCACCCAAGTGCCTGGGTGAAACCTCCTGCCCTGGGTTATGCTGGAGGTCAGACAAGGTGACCAAACGGCCCCTTCTTGGTTTAACATCTATACATCTAGGGACTATTTTTAAAAAATCACCATTCCACTAGGAGATGCAATCAGACGAAAGAACTTGGAATTTCCAGAACATAGGCAGATTGGACTGGAAGGGACTTCCTGAGTCATGAAGTCCTTTCCATACTATTACAAGCAACCCATTTGTAATCCCATTTGTAAATTTATCAAACTCCATCTTCAAGCTCACTAGCTTGTTTGCCCCACTCCTATTGGGAGGCTATTCCAGAATTTCTCTCCTCTGATGGTGTAGCCAGACAGCCAGCCCCCCCCCCCCCGCCCCCCCTCAGACCAGCATTGCTGGAAACACAGGAGGAAGCCGGAACAGGGCACTTAACATATATTCCAGCACAGCCTTTGAAGCTGTGAAAAGCACAGGTGTGCTGCTACAATGTGCCTCTGGGAACAGATACAATGATTTAGCTCACAGCAGGCAGAGGCCCTGTGACAGACATGGCTCTTAGCCCCTACTCAATAGCGTGATGCACACACACCAACATCCTAGGTGGGAAAATATTTACCCTGATAAAAGAAATGTCCAGTAGTCGACACTTATTGTTTCTCTCCCTTGCAAGTGTAAACTACTCTTGCAAAAGCTGGCGTCACCCAGACAGACCAGCCTTAATTTGGCATAAGAAAGGAGAAAGAGAATAAAGGAGTACAGAGGTATAAGTAGGGGACCTACAGCACCATGATTTTTGAGTGCTTTTCACTATCTATCTGCTGGTCAGATAAGTGACAGCCTCCCAAGGCTTCTGCAGCTAAGAGGGTCCCTAAGCCTTGTCCCTTATTCGTCTTTCCGCGGAATTGAGTGACCGATCCTGGCTTGGCACCGCTGGAATCGAGAGATGCAAGGAGGGTAAGAAGCACCCACACCTGATCTCCTATCTTTAGTGTACACATATTTTGAAATAGAGCTCTATACTTTGTTTTCTTTCTTTGGGGTTGTGGCTTCAGTTTTGTAACTTGTTTGTGTGTGTAACATCTCTACATTTAAATAAGTAGGCACTAGCAATTTTGTAACCACATGATTAGAATCTAGCTTAATAAATTTTGGTAACCATTTGTGCATAAGCCTGACTTGTTTTCTCTGGTTTACTGTAAAGCAGCCAACACAATTAAAGAACCTCAGCCGTTTTGGCTCTAAAGCCTGGCCATTAGGTGAGAGTACTAAGAGCCTAGCGTTGAGTTGTGCCGCCTCCACGGGGCAAACTCTTGGGGCACCTGTCAGTCAATCCTGGCTGCCCGCTGCGAAGGAGCTCTGAGCTCTAGCAGTTAAAGTCACGGGTGTGGAGAGGCTCTTAGTGCTGCCATTGGGGCACCTGTCAGTCAGTATTGACTGCCCGCTGCGAAGGAGCTCTGAGCTCTAGCAGTTAAAGTCATGGGTGGTTAGGACCTTGGGGCATCCGTCAGCCTAGCCCGGGCTGCCCGCCGCGAAGGGACAGTGCGTCCTAGCGGTTAAAGTCACGGATGGTATAAACGGGCATAGCTGGCACCTCACCAAACATCCTTGGCCGTCGGCTAACAGATGGTTGGAAATCTTCTTCTCATTTCCAGCATAAATTTACGTGTGGCCAGTTTATCCCCATTTGTTCTGGTGCCAACTTTCAGTAGCTCTTCTCCCTCCCTGGTATTTACCGTCCTGATGTATTTACAGAGCAAAATCAGTTCCTTTCTCAGCCTTGATTTTGCTAAACATGCTGTCAGGGTTCCCTCCGCACTCTGAACTCTAAGGTTCAGCTGTGGGTACCCGCATGAAAGACCCCCTAAGCTTATTTCTACCGGCTTAGGTTAAAACTTCCCCAAGACACAAATTCTTTGCCCTTGGAGGGTACGCTGCCACCACCAAGTGATTTAATAAAGAATCAGGGAAAGGACCACTTGGCATTCCTATTCCTACAAAATATCCCCCCAAGCCCTTACACCCCCTTTCCTGGTGAGGCTTGAAAATAATATCCTAACCAATTGGTTACAAAGTGATCACTGACCCAAACCCCTGGGTCTTAGGACAATAGAGAAATCAGTCAGGTTCTTTAAAAGAAGAATTTTATTTTAAAAAAAGGTAAGAAGCACCTCTGTAAAATCAGGATGGAAAATAACTTTACAGGGTAACAAAAGATTCAAAAACACAGCAGAACTTCCTCTAGGCTTAGTTTCAAAGTTACCAAAAACAGGAATAAACCTCCTCCAGCAAAGGAAAAATTCACAAGCAAAACAAAAGATAATCTAACACACCTTGCCTGGCTTTTACTTACAATTTTTGTAATATGAGAGACTTTTAGGATGGTTTATAGGACAAGGAGTTTTCTGACCTGATGCTTCTCTGCTTCCCAAGAGAACACACAAAACAAAGCCTTCCCCCCACCCCCAGGATTTGAAAGTATCTTCTTTCCCCATTGGTCCTTTTGGTCAGGTGCCAACCAGGTTATTTGAGCTTCTTAATCCCTTACAGGTAAGGAGGAATTCTAGGCTACCCGTAGCTGTATGATTATGACACAAGCCCAGCTCTTTGAGCCTCCTCTCCTAAAATCAGTTCTCTATTCCCGGGATATCTTAGCAGCCCTTCTCTGCATCTGTTATAATTTGATTTCATCTTTCTTGACCATGAGTAACCAGTATTGGACACGGTATTCCAGATGAGGTCTTGCCAGTGCGTTGTACAATGGCATTAATACTCCCCGATTGCTACGGGAAAGCTCTACAGAAAATGTGTTCAGTATTTGTTAGGTGTGAATGTTCTGTTCCTTGCTTGTCGTTCAGATCCCAACAGAGAGGGAAAAGGAGTAAATTTGTGCCCAATGCATTGGACACACAAACAGCTCTGATGACCCATCAAGATACTGATTCACTGCTGGCTTACCAGTGTGCCAGAGTGGAGAATCTGGCCCCAGCCTAGTAACTCTGGCTCCATAGGTTTTGCCATGACATAAGGGGATTTACCTGATCTAGTGCAGAGGTGGGCTGAGTAAAGCTGCAGCCTCCTTAACTGAATCCCTGTCAGAAAGCTCCACAGATTCATGCTCCTATTAAAAGAAAGAAAGAAAGAAAGAAAGAAAGAAAGAAAGAAAGAAAGAAAGAAAGAAAGAAAGAAAGAAAGAAAGAAAGAAAGAAAGAGTTTGAGTCTCTTCTCAGGAATCTTTGGGGATCCTGAATTTTCCTGACAATGCACCCAGACAGCTGCACATTTCCAGTCGTTAGTAGCAAATGTCTCTATTCATCTTCACCACAGAGCTTAGCACAATCTAACGTACAATACTCCAGTGATCTGCTGGCCAGCCCTTCAGCTCGTGTGAGTCAGTGCAGACACGCAAGAGGCAGCAGAGCTGCACTGATTGACACTGGCTGAGTCTCTGGCTGGCTATTTCTACAGCCTGTTCCATCCAAGGATCTTCAACCGCTTTATAAACCATGAGCTGAGGTTTTCCTAGGAACCAAAGGGAGTTAGGTGCTCAGGTTTGCTGGGAAATCCCAGCTAGGTTGGCAGAAGAGGATGCTCAGCTGCACACTCTTGAGCTGTGGAGCAGCTGGGAGCCTCTGACTGTCAGGCTGTCTGTGGCCCATGTAGGGCCCGAAATCAGTGGACGTTTGTGAAGACGTTGGCCTCATGATGTGCCCAGCGTTCCTGGCAGAGGCCGGGGAGACGCCAGAGACCCTGTTCCCGCCCACACTAGAATAGAGCCTTAGCTGCCCCGAGTCAGTGCAGCTCCCACTGAAATCCGTTTATGGGAAACCAGCTGGCAAGGCAGTCCTCCCTATCGTGCGCGTCCCCAGCCACCCGAAACTTCCTCCAACAAGGACGGGGAATGAGCCAGCCTCTTCTGCAGGGGCGCAAGGAAAATTTCCCCCATGGCGATTTGCGAAGGAGCATACAGGGTTAGAGTGAGGATGACGCTTATGGTTCGAGTGTGGGGTGACAGGTCTTTGACAATGGCAGCCACTCAGGGCACGGCCTCCTTTCTTGTGTGGCTGCGCAGCACCTGCCTAATGAGTTCTGGTACCATGGACACTTCTAGGTACCACCGTGGTACAAATGAACGACGGAGCCAGCTCCCCGGCCGTGTAAATCCGCGGCGCATTTCGCTGCAATGGAGCGGTGGCCAAGTTATGTCAGCTGGGCATCCGACCCATTAATAATAAATCCCAAACCACAGGGCTGGTTAAAATCCCCTGCTCTGCCTTTGGACGGCAGTGTATTTACCTGCGGAGCTAGAGGCGCCCAAGCAGCTTCAGGATTTCCTCTCATCTCTGCATCCTGGCTTGGCAGCTGTTCCCGAGTTCCCAGCCTATGTGATGCTGTCTCCTGTCAGATATAGGACCGTCTGCTTCGCTCAGCCTCCAGGCTGCAGGCTGGTTGAAAGAGTGAGCTATTGGGAGACCTGTGCACCGTCCCCTAATTAAATCATCAGGGACATGACTTTTTTTTAAGTATGAAATGTTTTCCCCAGGCACAGAGTTTTCCGCAAGCCATAGTGAACTCCAGAAGAAGCCAAAGCAGGGAGCTCTGGGAATTCGGAGAACTTCCCATGGTTTCACTGGACTTCCTGGGCCCGGTGCTGTTTGCTCCAACTTTCCCCCTCCGCAACTTCACTGCCCACTGGCATCTCTCATCTTCTTCTCCCTACCTTGTCCCCTCACCCCTTTCCCTCGCCTTTCCTTTCCATTTCACTGAGTCCCTCCTAGAAAAGTCAGCCCCCAAAACTCCTGGCACTCAATGCTATTCGCAGCTATCCCATTGTTCACTCTGCTGGGACGTTCTCTCCCTTCCCTCCTCCGCTGTCTTTCTGGTCTATTTAAATGTCAGCTTTTCGGGACAGGGCCCAGCATGCTGTTCTTGGCTGGCCCCAGGCACTAGCAAATGATGATAATATAATAATAGTAGCCGAGCGCTGCTAGAAACCGGCCGACATCTGGTGGGGAATATCACTCTAGAACAGGGGTCAGCAACCTATGGCACGCGTGCCAGAGGCGGCACATGAGATGATTTTGTGTGGCACTCACACTGCCTTGGTCCCGGCCACCAGTCCCAGGAGCTCTGCTGCCTGCCTGGGGTCCTACCACCGGCCCCCTGCCACCTAGGGTCCCATCCACCGGCCCCACTCAGCCCGCTGCCGGCCCCAGGTCCCGGCCATCGGCCCCGGGCGTTCTGCTGCTGGCCTGGGGTCCCAGCCGCCGGCTGGGGCTCTGCAGCTGCCCCCCACCCCAGCTGTGGCCCACTGGCCCCAGCCTGGGGCAGTGAGGGGTGCAGACAGGGGCAAGAGGGGGCGTAGCTCAGCACTCCCACCTTAAAAATTGTTCCAGCACCACTGTACTGGGATATTTTTAAGTCCTGATTTGCTACTTACATCACTCTCATGTCACGTGGAACAGCGCGCTGCGTTTGACGTTGTGTGAGGGGTACATCTGACAAAATGGCAGCTCCTAAGAAAGCAAAGTTTGATGTCCATTCATTTCAGCCTTCTTGGACAGACACACTTGGATTTATAAAGAAGGACCATGCTGTTTGTGCTTTCTGTTGTGAAAGTGGTGTTTGTCGCACATCAAGTGTTCAACGACATTTTCAAATGAATGTAAGGGGACTGTTGCCCCCTTACTAACATTCAGTGGGGTGTTTTGGTTGGCTAGCTCCCAGTACTAAAAGGGGGGGGGGTCGATGGGAAACCAGGACCCTGAGACTGATAGACCCCAGGAACAATGGGGAGAGGCCAATTCTGCAGGTGAACCTGAATGACAGGGCGAGAAGGCTAATGAGGGAGTCAGGAGGCCAGGGGGGTCCCGTCCTCCATGTGAGCTGGATTTGCCTGGGTCAGACAGAGTGGGGCCGAGCTAAGGAGAAAGCAGGGGCCCGAGCTGAGCTGGGGAGCAGAGCTGGGCCAGATCCAGAGGGACCAGAAAAGCAGCCCAGAGAGAGCAGACCCTGTCCTGGGAGCAGAGCTGCAGCCCCAAAGCCAAAGGCACAGCCCAGAGAGAGCAGACCTGCCCTGAGAGCAGAGCTGCAGCAACCAGAGCCAGAGGGGCCAGAGAAGCAGCCCAGAGAACAGGTCAGTGCTGGGAGCAGAGTCACAGAAGCAGCCTGCAGAGCAGACCTGTCCTGGGAGCAGAGCTGCAGCAGCCAGAGCCAGAGGGGCCAGAGAAGCAGCCCAGGGAGCTGGAGGCAGAGCAGCAGCAGCCGTGCAGAGACCGAGTGGTGGAGCTGGGGCTGGAGCAGTCCAGAGCTGGGTGTCATGAGCAGCTGGGGAGAGCGAGGGGGACCCTGGGCAGCGGGCCCAGCACAGGGAGACGCCTCAGCCAAGAGGCTCTGCAGGCCAGGCTTGGATCGTAACCCCGCCAGGGCGGGGGCGACACTGGGCAGAAGGATCCTACCACTTAGAGCCTGAGAGCCTGTGGCTACCACCAGAGCAAGTGTCCAACCCACAGCAGCCCTGCAGCACAGCCAGGGCCTGAGAAGAAGGCCTGGGACTTACAAGGAACAGACTGTGAACTGCCCGGACATTCCAGAGACACTGTTTGTGATGTTCCCTGCCACAGAGTGGGCTGATGTGTTCCCTTTAACCTTTCCCATTTTTCCTTATTCTTTTTAAAATTAATTGTTGATTAAATAACTTGCATTTGCTTTAACTTGTATGTAATGGTCAGTGGGTCAGAGAAGTGCCCGGGGCAGAGAGAGTACCCCAGACTGGGGACACCCTAGCCCCTGTCCTAGGTGACCACAGCAGGGTTGGGGGTCGAGCCCCCCAGGAATCCTGGGCCCAGCCTTGTTGGGGTTACAAGGACTCTGCCAGACAGGAGAGTGGAAGGGGAGTCCTCAAGGGCAGGAAGGCAACTGGGTAAAGGAAGTGGGAGCGAGGACTCAGATCCTTTCTCTAGCCCACTTCACTGGGGTAGTGCAGAAGCCAGGAAAGTTCCCCACAAAAGCGGGACTATTCCCCCGCTTACATGAAACATGAGAAAACCTTTCTTGATGAAGCAGACAAGACTGAATTGATCAAAAAGGCAGTAGCAGGATATGAGAAGCAAAGTAGTGCTTTTAAATGCTTAAGTGTAAGTAAAAATCAAACCACAGAAGGAAGTTACAAGATTGCACAGTGCATTGCAAAAAATGGAAAGCCGTTTGCAGATGGGGAATATATAAAAAAAAATTTTCTCAACAGTTCGGAGGTTTTGTTCAGTGATTTGCCAAATAAAGATACGATCGTATCTAGAATAAAACAACTGCCTGTCTCTGACAGAACAGTTGAGAGACACATAAGCGTAATGGCAGAAAACATTAACGAAAAGCAGACGACTGCATTCATAGATTCATAGATACTAAGATCAGAAGGGACCATTAGGATCATCTAGTCTGACCTCCTGCACAACGCAGGCCACAGAATTTCATCCACCCACTCCTGCAAAAAACCTCTCACCTATGTCTGAGCTATTGAAGTCCTCAAATTGTGGTTTAAAGACTTCAAGGAGCAGAGAATCCTCCGGCAAGTGACCCGTGCCCCATGCTACAGAGGAAGGCGAAAAACTTCCAGGGCCTCTTCCAATCTGCCCTGGAGGAAAATTCCTTCCCGACCCCAAATATGGTGATCAGCTAAACCCTGAGCATGTGGGCAAGACTCACCAGCCAGATACTACAGAAAATTCTTTCCTGGGTAACTCAGATCCCACCCCATCTAACATCCCATCACAGGCCATTGGGCCTATTTACTATGAATATTTAATTACCAAAACCATGTTATCCCATCATACCATCTCCTCCATAAACGAATTAAATTAAAAGACACAGTAGTGTTTAGCATTGCAGTTGATGAGAGTGTGGATATAAACAACGTTCCACATTTGGCAGTTGTTGCAAGATATTGTGCTTCCGATTAAATCCAAGAGGAACTTTGTTGCCTAAAACCCCTGCATGGCACAACAAAGGGGGAAGATATAGTGGAAAGTTTGTAAACCATTTTGAAGAACGAGGAGTTGACATCAGAAAAATATTTTGTGTGACAACAGATGGTGCTCCTGCCATGGTCGGAAAACAGAAGGGATTTGTAAAGTTACTTGTAGATCAAATTGGCCACCCAACAGTCAAATTTCACTGTATCATCCATCAAGAAAACCTGTGTGCTATAATTCAGAGCTTAATAATGTGATGACTACAGTGGTGCAAATTGTGGATGTCCTTGTTGCTCGATCTGCTTTGACTGACAGACCGTTTCAAGCACTGCTAGATGAGATGGACAGTGCTTATAACGCCATTCCACTTCACAGCACCATTCGGTCGCTAAGTCGTGGCCAGGTTTTGGTGCGCTTTGTAAACTGTTTTGATGCAATCAAGGCCTTTGTCGGAAAAAGGACAAAACTACCCTGAACTGGATGATGACAAATGGCTGTGTAAGCTCATTTTTCTAACTGACATCACCGCTCACCTAAACGAACTCAACCTCCGTCTCCAGGGTGCAGGGCAAACGGTTCTGGATCTTTATGAAGCCTGGAAGGCATTTGTTGTTTAGCAGTTTTTGCTCAGGATATTCGAACTTTGATTTTCCGCTACTTCCAACACATAGAAGAGCTATCGACACATTGCACTGTCAGTGTCGATGAGATTGGAATGTACATGCAAGAACTGGAATCTGAATTTTCTGACAGATTTCAAGATTTCCAGCGATTTGACCCAATGCTTTCTTTTCTAATTAAACCTGAAAAGTTCAATGAAAGCAACTTGGATTTGTCTGTATTTCAGTGGATGGGTGTTGAAGATTTCAGAATGCAGCTCATTCAGTTAAAAAGCTCAGAATTGTGGGCATCAAAGTTTGAAGATCTGCAGTGTGAACTTGAAGCTACCGAGAGAGATCATGGGGCCTCTGTTCTGATCTGCTGGACGTGCCTGCCAGTGAAATTTAACTGACTGAAGAAAATTGCGTTTGCAATGCTTTCAGCATTTGGATGCACATACCTGTGTGAACAGATATTTTCACACATGAAATCTGTCCTCTGTCCCTCTCGGAGCCGGTTAACAACTGATCACTCAGAAGCCTGCGTGCAGCTTAAAGTATCCAAATACCTGCCAGACACTGGAAAACTCAGCAAGAAAAAGCAAGGACAAGGATCACACTAAAGTGATAAGATCTGCATTTTAATTTAATTTTAAATTAAGCTTCTTAAACATTTTTAAAACCTTATTTACTTTACATAGAACAATAGTTTAGTTATACATTATAGAGAGAGACCTTCTAAAAATGTTAACATGTATGACTGGCACGCGAAACCTTAAATTAGGGTGAATAAATGAAGACTTGGCACACCACTTCTGAAAGGTTGCTGACCCCTGCTCTAGAACTATTTGATAGGGGAGTAAAAACCGGCTATAGACTGTTTGACAGATACGGCAATTGCCTGCAATGTCCTGGGCAAACCTCACTGAATTAAGTTCAAGAATTTTAGGAGTTCATTTTAAGACATGCAAACATTCATGTCTCACTGTGGGTGGTGGGGAGACCTGCTCATGTAAACCCTGGGAAGTGCTATGCACATCAAAGGATGGTTTCAAACAATGGGAACTTTTAAAGCTAAGTGGGTGTCCCCAGGAGATTGGTAGGTGGGGGTTTTGCAAAAGTAACTCCCCCAGTTAAGCAAAAACCCAGCCTCTTGAAGCGATGCCCTGTGGAGAGTCCCACTGGCTACAAATCACCTATTCCCAAAGACCCAGGCTGTATAAAGGAGGGACTAAACTTGTCATGCTTGTGCTTGTTCTGAGCTTGATGAACTTGTGACCCCAGAAAAAATCCTTGGTGAGGTCTGGAGAACTGTTCACGTACCGGAGCCCTTCTCTAGCAAGATTCTCCCATGCAAGTAGGTTCTCTTCATGTTTCTAATCTGTGTCCTCTGGAATGCTTTTACCTTAAGAATAAATGTGCTTGCTTATAAAGGGCAGTGTGGTGACTTAACTGTTGGAAATTGCACTGTTTATAGCTGCTGAGGATCAGGCAAAGCAGCCCTGCTGAGGTAGTGTGACTTGCTGGGGAATTCACCTTGTAGACAGGGAACTGAGTGGCCTGGAAATAGCCCAGTCAAGAGAAAGAGAGATGTGCATCTCTCAAGAGAGGTAACGGCTTGGGAGCAGGCAGCCTGAGAATGGGTGCCCTGGCTGGACCACGGAGGGGGGAATACAGGTGTGATCAGCTCTGAACTGTGGCAGACCAGATCCCATTGACTGCAATGGAACCTACTGAATTTGTGCTAGGCAAGGACCAAAGTATTTTGCTAAGTCCTTTATTCTTTCATTATTTTAGCTTCCTACCAAAAGAAGACATTTTCTGCCACCTTTTTCCAGTTCTGTCTCTGTTTACATGGCCCCTATCAGCTCAGGCACACTGATGGATTTGTCCTTACAATAGTGCCAGGAGGTAAGAAAAGGTTATCATCTCCATTTTACAGAGGGAGAAACTGAGGCAGGGAGTGACATGGCTCAGGTCACACAGCAGAGCTGGGAATAGAACCCAGGAGTCCTGGTTCTCAAACCCACCCACACCCCCATGCTAACCTATCAGCCGCCACTCCCTCCCGGAACCAAGGGAAAACCCCAGGAATCCTGGCTCCCAGCCACACTACTTTAACCACTACACCCCATTCCCTTCCCCAGGACAAGAACTAAAAGTACACAGCAAAGTGGCAGGAAGGCAGAGGATCCAGTCAGCCCTGCTGGGAGCTGAGTCTGTGCGTGCACTTCAGAGCTGGTGCTTGCAGAACCGACCCTACCCTGCGCCACTGAGAGAGTCCGTCTGGCTGTAGATCACTGGGTTTTGGAGCTGGTTCTTGGCACCAGTCTGCACTAGCTGAGAACAGGAGAGATCCAGTCATACAGGCTGGGAGTGCCTAAGGGACTTAGACACTCACTCCCTTTGAATTTCCGGGCCTGTCGTTTATCCCCTGGTTCTGTGCAAATAAAAGTGAGACTTTTAAGACCAGGTCATATCTCATGAACCTCTACTCCAAATGATCCCATCTTTCCCGCACACACTGTGGACTTACCTCCCATCTCTCCTAGCAGTTTTCCAGCAGATCTGACGCTGCATGCGGATTCTAGAGCACTTTGAAAAAAGCCTTTTGAACAGAAGAGGCACTTCAGCTTGAAGCGAGGGGCACCCAACACTGGGCTGGCTCAGGAGGGCCCAGCAGGAAGCCAGGCTGTGGGTTTCTGTGCAGCTGGCACTTGGGTTCCCCTCGCTGTGTCTCTCACGGTGCAGTAGTAGATGCCGGCGTCGCTCAGGCTGGCTCCACCTCGGGTGAGGTTGGTGGAGCGGGCGGCCTTGTCCACAGCCATGGTGAATTCTCCGGCGGTGGAGGAGCCGTCATGCCCAATCCCTAGAAAGCTCGGTGCCCCCTGGCCCTGCTGGGGCTGTTTGTACCAAGACATCATGTCATGGGAGGTGGCATTTTGGCTGCATGGGATCAAGATCCTTTCTCCTTCCACGTATGTGAGCCAAGGGGGCTGGAAAATCTGGGCAAGGGCCCATCTCGGAGCCACTGTGGGAAGAGAGGCAGAAAGTGAGAGAGGAAAGACTCTCAGCCACCGAGGCGGTGATGCACAAATTGTCTAGGGACAGAGAAAACCGGGGTGCACAGACACTGACCCCAAAGAATGAGCTCCTCTAACCCATATTAAAGGTGCTCAGAAGTGCTCTGCTTGAGAGAGAGAGGGAAGACAGGTGGATAAATCGACAGACCCCGCCGGGGGTAGGGTGACTAGATGTCCTAATTTTATAAGGACAGTCCCAATATTCGGGGCTTTTTCTTATATAGGTTTCAGAGTAACAGCCGTGTTAGTCTGTATTCGCAAAAAGAAAAGGAGGACTTGTGGCACCTTAGAGACTAACCAATTTATTTGAGCATAAGCTTTCGTGAGCTACAGCTCACTTCATCGGATCCTTTTCTTTCTTATATAGGTGCCTGTTACCCCCCACCCCGTCCCGATTTTTCACACCTAGCTGGGGGATGTATGAAGACAAAAGAAGGAGAATCTTACCCACCGAGTAGGGACAGCAGAGGCAGGAATTCCTTCATGGCAACGCTCAGAGCACTGATTTCCACACTGGCGCTGAGGAAAAGTGTGATCGCATTTCGTGCTTTCTAGCCGTGACTGACGCCTGCCATCCAGCTGCCTCTGCAAGCGCGAACACCTGTCTGCACAGAGCAAACTGCTTCTGAGCAGCTATCGCAGACCTCCCCGCCACCTGCCAGCCTCTTTCCTGTGGAGCTGCAAAAGCAGCGAGCAATAAGGAAAGAGCTGGTCGCAAGACAGCACAGCAGCCCCCTTTGATCTCCTCCGAGGTAGCAAGAGCGATGCACAATTAAAGATACAGCAATTGTAAAACTTCTCTCTTCTATCTGGCTAGCTGCATTCCCAGGGCCTCCGTGTTCTTAGGCCTTCGGTGGTGCGAGTCCTGCAGCTGGGGCCTGGTGCTCAGGTGAGAACGTCACCCCCAGTGCGAAACTCTGAGACTGTCCTGTCCCATCAGATAGCCATGACTCTACCCCTGAGCTCTCAAAGGTGCGGGCGGGGGCGGGGTGGGGGGCTGGGCTGGGAGGTTCTTGTACAAGGGGAGTGGGTTGTGGCTGGGAGATCCTTGCTTGAGGCAGCAGTGGCTGCAGGGCTAAAGGGCCGGGGGGGGGCCTTGGGATTGGGAGGTCCTTGCCCAGGGGCAGGATGGGGTTATGGAGGGGTGTGGAAGTCGGGAGGATCATGCACAGAGGAGAGGGCTGGGGCTGGGCTGGGCTGGGTGATGCTCAAACAGAGCAAGGGCAGGGCTGCAGGGCTGTGGGACTCAGCACGCAGAAGAACACAGCGGAGTCTGAGACCCGACTGCAGAGATATTCGGAGAGGCTGCTCCTTGCTGCTTAGCCACCCAGAGATGCAGACACGTCTCCTCCTCATTCGCCCTCTCGGTGAATCCCAGGGTGTCTCCATTAATCAAATACTCCAGGGAATGTGACCGGCACTGCCGATACCAAATGACAGTGCAGGTGGAGGAGATGGGCATGACGCTGCAAGGTAAGGTGACGTTCTCCCCTGCAGACGACATCAGCATGGCAGGAGGCTGGGTCACCTTATCCTTACCCCTGCGCTGGGCTCTGGCCAGTGGGGCTGGAAAGAGAAAAGGGCAGTACAAAGCTGTTTGCCCAGAGATCACACCCCTACCCCACTCCTGGTAGCCTTCCCCTACTGCCCCCCGAATTCCCTTCTCGCCTCCTCCCCGCTCCTTGGCAGGCCGCAATCTCCCAGTCACAGCGCCACTGATGCACCTCTGGTGGCTCAGATGTCACGTCTGGTGGCTCAAAAAAGCCTCCTGAAACTTCTTTTTCCTACAGAAAGTGTTTTTTTTTTTTGACAGAATAAGAGGCTTCCCCTTTCCCTCTAACCTGGCTCTACCATGGTGTTTTTCATGCATCAGTCTCAAAAAGATTGACAGAGAAGGTTGTTTTACAGGTGGGGAAGTGAGGCCCAGAGAGGCCTTGCCAAAGCTCACACAGCGGGCGGAGCTGGGACTGGAACCCAGCAGACCCCGGTCCTATGCCAATGAGCTCTCCCCACAGACACACTGCCCAATTTGGGGGATTTCTGCCAAAAAGGCACAAGCTGAAATGTTTTCACTTTTCATTTTTTCCAGGCGTTTCTTTGGTTGATTAGTTTGGGTTCACTGGGGGATTGGTTTGTTTGGCTGAGGTTTGGGGTTTGGTTTTTGGCAGGTAGTTGTTTGCTGTTTTACTATGTAATCATTTCTAATGGAACCTTTCTTTGCTTTTTAAACAGATTTCTAGGAAAACAAATGACATTTTGTCCCCTGGTTTGACTATTCAGAGATGTAAAGGCCTCAAAGGAATGCTAGGAGCATCAAGATCCCCTGTTTAACCCAGGCTAGAGCCTTTCTCCCCAGGGATTTCTGCACAGTGGGTGAGCTACAGCTTAGCTTTTAGAAAGACCCCAAGCAATGGAGACGCCAGCAGGTTCCCAAGGTAAGTTGTTCCAATAGCGAATCACCCTCCCTATTCTAAATTGTCCCTTTAAATCCAGCCTGAACTTGTCTAGCTAGCTTCATCTCTCAGTTGTTGGATCCCATTTGAATTAAAGAGCCTGCCATCGGCTTTCACAGCTCTTCACCCTCTGTAGCTACTTATCGACCATGAGCAGCTCACCTAGCAGGAGTTATTATCAGCAATTTCCCCACAAACCCACCTGAGACGCAGAGGGAGAAAACCAGGAGACCATCCACGACGATCATTGCATTGAAGAGACAAAGAAACCCCCTGGCTCTCTGCTCTCGGCAGGTTTGCAGCTCTGAACAGTCAGGATTCTCCCCCTTCTCCTACCTTTTCCAGTCAAAACGTGTAGAAGGGCTGATTCGAAACCTGACTTTAGTGCCCCCCAGCAGCCTGTCTGAACATTGCACACTGGTCATATGTGTGTACGAGGGAGTTACCCTAGGAGGCGTTTGTGGCTGAGGTTTGCAAAGGCTTCAGGCACCCAGCTCCCATGAAATTTGAGTGCCCAATTCCCTTAGGCTGTTTGAAGGATCCCAGTCTGTAAGCACATCTCTGGATGGAGACGGGAGAGTATTCGGTGGTGGGTGAGTCACAGCTGGGTGACTTCTGGGGACCACACTTCAGAGCCCCAGGGGTATCTCTAGTTCTGGTGTTAACACTTCCAACCCCCAGGAGTTTGAAAGCCAGGAGGGACCATTCAAACTACTTTGACCTGCTGTATGACACGGGCCAGAGAATTTCAGCCAGTTGCCCTGAGCCCAATAAATGGTGCTGGATTAAAGTATCTTCCAGGAAGGAGAACAAGAAGGTTCAAAGGCATCTGGTCTTGATCTGAAGGCCTCAGGAGATGGAGAATTCACCCCTCCCCTTGAGAGTTTATTCCTCCGGTTAATTGCCCACAGTGTTAGAAATCTGGGCTTAATTCTTATTTGAAGTCCGTGTGGCACCTTAGAGACTCACCAATTGCTCCAATAAATTGGTGAGTCTCTAAGGTGCCACAGGTCCTCCTTTTCTTTTTGCGAATGCAGACTAACACGGCTGCTCCTCTGAAACCTATTCTTATTTGAATTTCTCTGGCTTCAACTTCTAGCCCTGGGGTCTTGTTCTGACTTTCTCCACCAGATTGAATGGCCTTCAGCACCCGACGTTTCTACAGTGTGATGAAGGGTTCTCTCATTCCCCTTTCCAATACGCCAAACAGCCTGAGCTCTATAAGGCTCTGGAATAGCCAGAGTTTTAATAGTGACAGAAAACCTTGGTAGGGACATTCAACTTCATGCTCCAGGGCTCGAGCCCCTCTCTGACTACTAGAGGTCAGAAGGAAACCTTCACAGAGGAAAATTATCCCACCTCGGCCTACACTGCAGGATCTCTTACACCTTCCTCAGAAGCAGCTGATGCCAGCCATAGTCATAGGCATGAGACTGAGCAAGATGATGCTGGAACTAGCAGCCCTCCTGTTCCTTTGCAAGTGGTCATTAATAACACCATCGCCTCTCCCTCATATAGCACTTTGGGCGATCTCAGAGTGCCTCCCAATCTTTCACGTATTGATCCTCCCAGCCCTGCCTCCCCCTGGCTGTTTTCCCCTTGGACAGATGGGAACTGAGGCTAAGTGCTGGCCCAAGATCACCAGGGAAGTCTGTGGCAGAGTAGAGGCCTGAATCCAGTAACCTCTGCACTGTTCCCAGCCAGCAGCATGAGATAACTCCACTCTCAGCAGGAGGGGAGATCTGAGGAACCCATTCCCCCACCATACACACCCCTGTCTAGATACTGCACGGCTCAGGAAGCCCCTGGAGTCAGTGTGTCTCTTACAGCACACAGATAGGAGGCAGCATCTGAGACCCAGGTCTCCTTGAGGCGAAGGAAGCTGTATTTCCCAGTGGTGCTGGGAAAGCAGTGAATCACCCATGCTCCTCCTGACCAGCTGCCACCTGGTATGAGACCAGGCCTGGGGTTTTTCCCTCCCGTTGCTGGTACCAGGCCAAGCCCTAGAAGTTGGTAGTTTGGTATGTGCAATTGATCTGGAAGCCGTCCCCTTCCTTCACGGTGACCGGCCCCTCTGGCTGGTGCACAGTGGTCTGGGCCCTCACACCTGGAACAAAACAACCATTAAGGGGTCTCACACTGACAGCCACATAGAGATTGTGTAAGGTCCCAGGCAGAATGGACGGCAAGTGTCTGGCGAGACGGTCAGAGACTGTGCAGAGGGGTACCACTCTCAAAGAAAGGAAAGTTCAGAGGGAAGCGTGGCTAGAGGGAGGGAGCTGTCATCTGTCTTGCACATCTGGGTGAATCACACCTAGTCCAGGGACACACCTTGGTCATCTCTGGGAGAGCAGGAGGCTGGGCTCCCCATGCCCTGCAGAGAGAGCTCCGTTGCATTCAGCAGAGCCCCATGCCCAACACGGGATGGGGAGGCTGGCAGGCTTTTTTGCACAGGGACGCTGAGCTCCCAGCTCAGGGTGGATGCCACTGTGCAGTAGTAACCTGCGCTGTCCTGCAGGGCTGCCCCCAGGATGCTGAGGGGAGCCACGTTGTTCTGCGGATGCCACGCTGCCCAGAAGTGCCCACTCTGGGATGACTCCTGCCTGTAGTTGTTGACACGCATGATAAGCTGGGGTGGCTGCTCCCTGCGCTGCCGGTACCAAAACAGATCCAGCTGGAAGCGGCTGCTGGAGAAGTTACAGCTCGGGGTTAGGCTCTGCCACTCTGTCAGCATCACCTCCACGGGTACCTGGGACACTGACTCACTGAGGGCCTGAGCTGGAAGGCAGAAGAATGGCAGGATCAGCTGCACTGGTGCATGCAATCTCAGCAGGGCTCCCCAAAACACAGCACTGCATTAAGCTGAGCGTATAAAAGCCAGGCAGGAGCCTGACCTTGCCAGGTCCCTGTGTTCATGGGAATTGGCCATTCTACTCCCTTTAGCAGCTTTGGAAGTCTCACACTGGCTGCTAAAAGCTAACAGTTGATCAGCCAGCAGCAGGCTGGTGATAGAGAGAGATCTTTTCCAGCTCGGTCTTCAGTTCTCCTGGCAAAGGTTCAGCAATCTGGGAAGGAATGACCAAAAACAAAGCAAAGAGAGAGCCCCACCAATCTGCATTTGCCTGGCATTAAAACCAGCCCCCAGTGCTTTCAGTCAGCACTTTCTGATCCCTGCAGAGACCTGGGAAGGGCCAAAGGAGGTGGGAGGAACTTCTTATGAGAGGGGCAAATACGTCTGAGGACAAGTCCATGCTTACCCCAAAAGCCACCTAGAGTGGCAGCGAGGAAACACCTGAGGTGCATGCTGAAATCTCTCCCTCGCTGTGTGGAGGAGACACAGAAAAACTGAAAGAGCAGCGAAGTCATTTGGGGATTGGTCCTGCTTTGACCTCCTGAGGTCCCTTCCAGCCCTGAGATTCTATGATTCAGGAATCAGAGGAACAGCCGTGTTAGTCTGTATTCGCAAAAAGAAAAGGAGTACTTGTGGCACCTTAGAGACTAACCAATTTATTTGAGCATGAGCTTTCGTGAGCTACAGTGCCACAAGTACTCCTTTTCTTTTTATGATTCAGGAAGTGACTCAGGCACCAGAGCAAAGAAACCAGAGGTAGAAGGCCCTGTTCCTCCAATCCCCTGTCATGGCCCCCCTTCTGGAGACTAACTGGGTATCCCTGCAGCCAGCACCAGACTCAGACCTACCACAGCACGGAGATACATGGGCTGAATGGCTCGGCAAGAATGAGTGAGCGCTGGATGGATGCTGCGTGTGAAAATGGATGGGTAGGCTGAGCATTGTGCATGGGGAAAGAGAGTGAAGGTGCGTGAGGTAATAGCCTTGATTGGACCAGCTCCTCTTGGTGCCAGAGAAAAGCTTTCGAGCTATACAGAGCTCATCTTCAGGTCAGTGCCTCACAGCGAAACAGAAGGTAGAACAGCTTGTTTAGCCCCAGTAATTAACATAGTCTCAGCCCTTTCGAGGTGAAGTGGCCTGTTAACACCCCTGCAGTCATAGGACAAAAAAGAAGGGTTAGTGGGGTTCAGATTGGTGTAACAAGCCATAAAGATGGTGCCTTTATTAAGACCATGATTTTTGGTGTGTAACAAAGTCATGAATTTAAGCTCCCCGGCTTGTCTTTTGCAGGGGCTTTGCAGGTTTCCTTTGAGGACGAGTCCCGAGAGGTTAGATATGGAGTGATCACTTTGTGACAAATGTTTGCCCAGGGCTAGCAGGGTGTTTTTGTCTCGTTTTCATTGTTCCATGTGAGGGGTTGTGAGAGTGTGGTGAGCGTCTGGTTTGAGCCACTTACTTGTTACTGGGGCATTTAGTGCACTGGATGAGGCACACCTCACGCTGCCGTGGTGTGTGCCGGACCCGGGGATCGTCAATAGATAGATAGGGAGTGTATGGGGATAGATAGATAGACAGATAGATAGAGGAGATTGTGTGTATGTGGCTGGATGGATGGAGAGTGAGAGAAACAGAGCACTCCTCAGCTGGTGTAAATTGGAGTCATGCTGGTTTGCACCAGTGGAGATGTGGTCCCAATTATGGGACAGTCTGTGTGTGCAGGAGGTTGCCTTCACACATGCTATAGAAATAAACAGAGGAGTCAGACTCCAGGGCATGTTCCCCAGTGCTGCAGCTGCTCTGTACAGACCCGAGTCATCACTGGAACGATTCTACTACAAACAATTCTCACTGACCATGTGCTGAATGCCACTGGAGTCTCACCCAGAAGCACATCAACCCCTGCTCAACGCTTAGGGCATGCTGCCATCATGTGGGCATCGTATGTGGTTCATTCATAGCTGCTGTCTTTGAAACACTTCTGCTTCCATGCAGTCACTTCTCTCTCCTGGCCTAATAAATCCTACTCTATTTTCAGCTTCTTAGATTCTCTGTCTGTTTTCTAGGTTACTCACTGGGTTTCTAGGTTAGTCACTGGGGTTCTTCTGGGTATAGATTTCTCATTGGGTTCAAGATTCTCCACTGGGAGTCTAAATTATCCCATTATGGTTCTAGGTTCCATAGAAGAGTGTTGGGGACCTTCTGGATATAGATTTCCCATTGGGTTTCTAGATTCTCCATTGAGGCTATAGATTACTTGTTGGGGTTCTAGATTCCCTTCAAGATGGTCAGTTCATCTGTGCTCTAGATTCTCCCACTGCTTTCTAGGTTCCCTAGAAAAGTGTTGGGTTCATTCTGAGCCATTTTCCCCACTGGTGTTTTTGATTATTCATTGGTCAGTAGCTATCCCATTTTATAGGTGCCATGCGTAGATTTTAGGTTCCTGGTAGAGGTGTAGGATCTCCTTGGTATAGATTCAAATTTCA